>NW_022987702.1:235000-238572 GCF_902827165.1 Trematomus bernacchii
TCTGGTTGACCCCTCTCAGTGTATATTGGTTCTGGTTGACCCCTCTGAGTGTATAATGGTTCTGGTTGACCCCTCTGAGTGTATAATGGTTCTGGTTGACCCCTCTGAGTGTATAATGGTTCTGGTTGACCCCTCTCAGTGTATAATGGTTCTGGTTGACCCCTCTGAGTGTATAATGGTTCTGGTTGACCCCTCTGAGTGTATATTGGTTCTGGTTGACCCCTCTGAGTGTATAATGGTTCTGGTTGACCCCTCTGAGTGTATAATGGTTCTGGTTGACCCCTCTCAGTGTATAATGGTTCTGGTTGACCCCTCTGAGTGTATAATGGTTCTGGTTGACCCCTCTCAGTGTATATTGGTTCTGGTTGACCCCTCTGAGTGTATAATGGTTCTGGTTGACCCCTCTGAGTGTATAATGGTTCTGGTTGACCCCTCTCAGTGTATAATGGTTCTGGTTGACCCCTCTCAGTGTATAATGGTTCTGGTTGACCCCTCTGAGTGTATATTGGTTCTGGTTGACCCCTCTGAGTGTATAATGGTTCTGGTTGACCCCTCTGAGTGTATATTGGTTCTGGTTGACCCCTCTGAGTGTATATTGGTTCTGGTTGACCCCTCTGAGTGTATATTGGTTCTGGTTGACCCCTCTGAGTGTATAATGGTTCTGGTTGACCCCTCTCAGTGTATAATGGTTCTGGTTGACCCCTCTGAGTGTATAATGGTTCTGGTTGACCCCTCTCAGTGTATAATGGTTCTGGTTGACCCCTCTGAGTGTATAATGGTTCTGGTTGACCCCTCTCAGTGTATAATGGTTCTGGTTGACCCCTCTCAGTGTATAATGGTTCTGGTTGACCCCTCTGAGTGTATAATGGTTCTGGTTGACCCCTCTCTGTGTATAATGGTTCTGGTTGACCCCTCTGAGTGTATAATGGTTCTGGTTGACCCCTCTGAGTGTATAATGGTTCTGGTTGACCCCTCTGAGTGTATAATGGTTCTGGTTGACCCCTCTGAGTGTATATTGGTTCTGGTTGACCCCTCTCAGTGTATAATGGTTCTGGTTGACCCCTCTCAGTGTATAATGGTTCTGGTTGACCCCTCTGAGTGTATATTGGTTCTGGTTGACCCCTCTCAGTGTATAATGGTTCTGGTTGACCCCTCTGAGTGTATATTGGTTCTGGTTGACCCCTCTCAGTGTATAATGGTTCTGGTTGACCCCTCTGAGTGTATAATGGTTCTGGTTGACCCCTCTGAGTGTATAATGGTTCTGGTTGACCCCTCTCAGTGTATAATGGTTCTAGTTGACCCCTCTCAGTGTATAATGGTTCTGGTTGACCCCTCTCAGTGTATAATGGTTCTGGTTGACCCCTCTGAGTGTATATTGGTTCTGGTTGACCCCTCTCAGTGTATAATGGTTCTGGTTGACCCCTCTGAGTGTATAATGGTTCTGGTTGACCCCTCTGAGTGTATATTGGTTCTGGTTGACCCCCTCTCAGTGTATAATGGTTCTGGTTGACCCCTCTCAGTGTATAATGGTTCTGGTTGACCCCTCTCAGTGTATATTGGTTCTGGTTGACCCCTCTCAGTGTATAATGGTTCTGGTTGACCCCTCTCAGTGTATAATGGTTCTGGTTGACCCCTCTCAGTGTATAATGGTTCTGGTTGACCCCTCTCTGTGTATAATGGTTCTGGTTGACCCCTCTGAGTGTATATTGGTTCTGGTTGACCCCTCTCAGTGTATAATGGTTCTGGTTGACCCCTCTCTGTGTATAATGGTTCTGGTTGACCCCTTTCAGTGTATAATGGTTCTGGTTGACCCCTCTCAGTGTATAATGGTTCTGGTTGACCCCTCTGAGTGTATAATGGTTCTGGTTGACCCCTCTCAGTGTATAATGGTTCTGGTTGACCCCTCTGAGTGTATAATGGTTCTGGTTGACCCCTCTCAGTGTATAATGGTTCTGGTTGACCCCTCTCTGTGTATAATGGTTCTGGTTGACCCCTCTCAGTGTATAATGGTTCTGGTTGACCCCTCTCAGTGTATAATGGTTCTGGTTGACCCCTCTCTGTGTATAATGGTTCTGGTTGACCCCTCTCAGTGTATAATGGTTCTGGTTGACTCACCGATCTCGTCCTTGCACTGCACAGGTTTGGTGGCGAAGGAGGTCTTCCCGCGGCCCACCTTGTTGACGGCAGAGACCTTGAACTCATGGCTGCTGCCGTCCTTCAGTCCGCTCAGAGTGAACTTCTTGTCCAGCAGCTTGGTGTCGGCGCCGACCCGCACGAAGCTGTCGCGGCCGACCATTCGAGACTCCAGAAAGTATTCTGTCACCTCGGAGCCGCCGTCGTACTTCGGGGGGCGCCACGACACGGAGAGAGAATCCTTAGAGACGCCCGTGATCTGGAGATCCTCGGGGCGCTCAGGGACCGCTGGGGGGGGAGGGGATGGGTGTTCAATATATATAATAATAAGGCGGGAAATATGATTACAAATACATCCAAAATATAAAAAACATATTCTGGTATGGTGTGTGCTACGTACAGATGGGGTCCTTGATGAGCACCATCTGCTCCGTCTCGATGAAGGGTCCCATCCCGATGATGTTCTCGGCTGCGATCCTGAAGAAGTACCCCTTCCCGTCCAGAAGGCCCTGAACCACGGCGTTGTTCCGGGTCACGGTGTACGACACCGAGGTCCAGCCCATCCGGTCCGACTCTCTCTTCTGATGATGTAGTTTCGTGACGGCCGAGCCGCCGTCGTCCTCCGGGGAATACCAGGTGAGTTTACACGAGTCGTTGGTCAGGTTCTCTCCGGCGAACGGGAGACCCACCGGACCGGGGACGTCTGGGGGGGGGGGGGGGGTATTACATTTGTTACAACTTACTTGTATTTGTTATAACTACATTTTCCTATTACCTGACCTGTACCTCTTTACCTCTCCCCAGAGCACTTGAAGTGTCTCAGGGACACAACGACATGCTGACTGCAGTGGGGTTTGAACCTGTGACCAACTGCGCACACGCCTCCACATGTGTTTGTGTTAACTAATAATATGGTGTTTCTGGACGGAGCGAGGACCCCACGATGACGGCCATTCGTCCCTCTCGCCCCCATCGTTCTTGGAGATGATTCCAGTGTTGTACCTCTCTCTTCAGAACTACAGTAACCCTGCTAACCCCGACTGCACCCTGCTCCCGACTGCACCCTGCTACCCCCCGACTGCACCCTGCTACCCGACTGCACCCCTGCTACCCCGACTGCACCCTGCTACCCGACTGAACCCTGCTACCCCGACCTGCACCCTGCACCCTACCCGACTGCACCCTGCTACCCGACTGCACCCTGCTACCCGACTGCACCCTGCTACCCGACTGCACCCTGCACCTGTCCTCCATCAGATTCATTCATTCATAATAATGGTGTTTCTGACGGTACCGAGGACCTCCACGATGACGGCCTTCTTCCTCTCCCCGCCCTCGTTCTTGGCGCTCAGCGTGTAGATTCCTGGTGCTGCCGCCTGCAGTCTTGATCACCAGAGAGTTGGAGATGCGGTCTTTTCCACCAGCCGCCTCCTTGGGAA
>NW_022987702.1:238795-439822 GCF_902827165.1 Trematomus bernacchii
TGTGAGGTGTGAGGGTGTGTGTCTGTGTGAGTGTGTGAGGGTGTGAGTGGTGTGAGGGTTGTGTCTGTGTTAGTGGGTGAGTGCGTGCATGGTGTGTCTTGGTGAGGTGTGAGGTGTGGTTATGAGGGTGTGTTGTTTGTCGGGTGTCCGTTCTTGGTTGTTGGTCGTCGCTTGGCTCCTTTTTATGTATGTCTGTGGTATGGTGGGTGTTTTTCTGTGTGTAGTGTGTGAGGGTGTGTTGTCTGGGTGAGGGTGTGAGTGTGTGTCTCTGTGTGAGTGTGTGTGTCTCTGTGTGAGTGTGTGTATGGTGTGTGTCCTGTGTTGAGGTGTGTTGTGTCTGTGTATTGGTGTGTCTGTGCTGAGTGTGTGAGGGTGTGTGTGAGTTGTGTGTGGCTGGTGAGTGTGTGAGGGTGGGTGTGTAGGGTGCGTTGTGCGTACCGATGACTTTGACGTTGATGGCGGCGCTGGCGGCTCCCATCTTGTTCTCCAGTGTCACTTTGTACTGTCCCTGCGTCAGAGTGCAGACTGCTGTCGACCCTCCAGGTGACAGGAGACATACTCCTTCCTGTTGAACACACACACACTCTCCCATCAGCCACTGATAACACCTCCACCTCAAACTGTTTACTACTTAACACATTTTATTCAAAGTATATATGTCAAATATTGGCCGAGTATTAAAGTGGTTTAACTGTTTTGTGTGTGAGCGTTAATTTTAGAAAGTGTATCAGAAAACTCAGATAATATACAGAAATGTATTTAAACATAGAGGAAACGTAAATACAAGCTTAGAAGAAACCCTCAGATGTTCTGCTATTTCAAAAGGAGGTCATGATGTGATGCCCAGTAGAAACAGACCTGAATCCCAGGCGCTCGTCGGCCTTCAGCTCCTTGCCGTCTTTGTGCCAGGTGATCCTGGGCGAGGGCACGGCTCTGAAGGGAATGGGGATGTGAAGCTTCTCCGTCTCCACGACAACCAGGTCCAGAGTCTGGAACTCCAGCTGGGGGTTACCTGCAAAAACATAACATCATATAACCAAGTGTTTAAATCAGACTTTAGTTCCACCTGGAGTAAATCCACAAGCTACCCTGCAGTATACAAAGTCATTCAAACTAGCTGCACCTTTACCAGCTTTGAGAACACTTTCATGATCAATCATTATAAAACATATCATAGATATTATTCTGAAATGGACCAATCTGCACAATGACTACTTTTACTGTCTCTACTTTAACTATATTTTGATGAGAATACTTTTCTACTTTTACTTGAGGAACATTTTGAATGCAGGACTTTTACTGTAACAGAGTATTCCTACACTCTGGTACTTCTACTTTTACTCAAGAACAAGATCTGAGTACTTCTACTTTTACTCAAGTACAAGATCTGAGTACTTCTACTTTTACTGAAGTACAAGATCTGAGTACTTCTACTTCTACTCAAGTACAAGATCTGAGTACTTCTACTTTTACTGAAGTACAAGATCTGAGTACTTCTACTTTTACTCAAGTACAAGATCTGAGTACTTCTACTTTTACTCAAGTACACGATCTGAGTACTTCTACTTTTACTCAAGTACAAGATCTGAGTACTTCTACTTTTACTCAAGTACAAGATCTGAGTACTTCTACTTTTACTCAAGTACAAGATCTGAGTACTTCTACTTTTACTCAAGTACAAGATCTGAGTACTTCTACTTTTACTGAAGTACAAGATCTGAGTACTTCTACTTTTACTACAAGACCTGAGTACTTCTACTTTTACTCAAGTACAAGATCTGAGTACTTCTACTTTTACTACAAGATCTGAGTACTTCTACTTTTACTCAAGTACAAGACCTGAGTACTTCTACTTTTACTCAAGTACAAGATCTGAGTACTTCTACTTTTACTACAAGATCTGAGTACGTCTACTTTTACTAAGTACAATATCTGAGTACTTCTACTTTTACTCAAGTCAAAGATCAGAGTACTCTTCTCCACTTGTACTCAAGTACAAAGGCTATCTGAGTACTTTCTACTTCTTACTCAGGGGTGGACACGATCTGAGTACCTTCTACTTTACTCCAAGTACAAGATCTAAGTACTTCTACTTCTACTCAAGTACAAGACCTGAGTACTTCTACTTTTACTCCAAGTACAATACCTGAGAGTCTTACTTCTACTTCTACTCAAGTAACAAGACCTGAGTACTTCTACTTTGACTCAAGTCAAGACCTGAGTACTTCTACTTCTACTCAAGTACAAGATCTGAGTACTTCTACTTTTACTCAAGAACAAGATCTGAGTACTTCTACTTTGACTTAAGACCTGTGTACTTGTACCCGCTCTGAGACGTCCCTGGTGTAGTCACTGATCTGTGTACTTGTACCCGCTCTGAGACGTCCCTGGTGTAGTCACTGATCAGAATCAGGTTTATCACCCGGTGGAACACGTAGGAGGAGTTTGACTTGATGTCATGGTGCATACATGCAAGTCAAACTAAAATGATAATCTGGAGCGTTGGCGCTGCTTACAGTCGGACTCTTTGGCGAACACGTCTCTGAGAGGTCGGAGGCTCGCTGACGCCCACAGAGTTGATGCTCGGACCCTCAGGATGTACTCCTTCTCGGGAACGACGCCCTCCTCCGCCGTCACGCAGAACTTCAGCTCCTTCACGGGGCGAGAGTTGACTCTCATCACTTCTCTGTGCCGGCAGCACAAATCTCCACGTGGTACCCTCTGATGGGGCAGCCGCCGTCCCTCTGGGGGGGCTTCCAGGCGATGGACAGGAAGTCACGGCTGGCTACGGTGACATGGAGCTCCACGGGGGGGGAGGGGATGCCTGGGGGGGGACAGGGGAATTTCATCAGAATTTGATTCATTATTATTATCGAGGAGTTAAATAAAGATGTCTGAGTTCTCTCTACACCCCGGCTCTTAATGTAAATAATAATATTCAGTCCTGAGAGGTGAAGCACTGGACCGGTGGGTCCTCGATGGTCAGGATCTCAGTGGGCTCGCTGGGTGGTCCGGTGCCCCGCCTCGTTCTCCGCGCTGACCTGGAACTGGACCTCAGTTCCCTCGATGACGTCCGTGACCCGGTACTTACAGTCCGGACCCGACGTCTTCCCGCACTTCCACCCAGCGAGTGCCAGCTTCTCCTTCTTCTCCAACGAGTATCTGCAGGAAGAGGACACAGTCATACTGCTGGATCGGCTTGTCAAGGTTTCAAATGTGGAAGTTCAAACATGTTAAAGGAATCGTACTTGAGGATGGGTCTTCCTCCGTCGTTCTTGGGCGCCTCCCACTGCAGGTCCACGTATCTCTTGGAGATGCCGAAGACGCTGAGAGCGTAGGGTGGGCCGGGAGCAGCTGCAGAAAAATGATCAAATAAAGATTATTATTATGATCTCCGTCCTGAACAAGATACCTCATCTGCTCCAAACTCTCTCTGGGACTCACAGAAGTTGTCCTTGGCCATGACGGAGTCTTTGAGCTCGCAGAACTCTCCGACTCCGACGCTGTTCTCTGCAGCGACGCGGAACACGTAGAGCGAGCCCTCGTTGAGCGGAGACACGGTGTACTTCAGCTCCTTCACCGTGGTGTCCACCGCCTGCCAGCCTTTACGCCTGGCGTCCCTCTTCTCCACCACGTAGTTAGTGATGGGGGCGCCGCCAGTCCTCTCCGGCAGAGACCACTTCAGATCAGCGCTGCTGCGGGTGACGCTCATCACATCCAGCCAGCGGGGTGCTGAGGGGGGGTCTGAGGAGGAGGGGGGGAGTTTAATGTGTGCATTTAATTTAAGGTACAACAACCTGAGTTAAGTTTAACTTAACCTGAGTTTAGATTCTTCTGAGTCCCTCCTTGCAGAGTTAAACCTGACTTGAGTTGAACTTAAACCCCTAGTTTAGTGTTTCTTACTAAATCTCTCCTTTCCGAGTTGAACCTGAATTTAAGTTAAACCCGAGTCTTTTACTGAGTCTCTCCTTGCAGAGTTAACCCCTAGTTTAGTGTGTCTTACTGAGAGTCCTCTCCTTGCAGAGTTAAACCCTAGTTTAGTGTCTCTTACTGAGTCTCTCCTTGCAGAGTTAACCTGACTTTAGTGTCTCTTACTGAGTCTCTCTCTTGCAGAGTTAAACCTGACTTTAGTGTCTCTTACTGAGTCTCTCCTTGCAGAGTTAAACCTGACTTAGTGTCTCTTACTGAGTCTCTCCTTGCAGAGTTAAACCTGACTTTAGTGTCTCTTACTGAGTCTCTCCTTGCAGAGCACGGGCTCGCTGGGCTCGCTGGGTTCACTCTCTCCGGCCACATTGACGGCTCGGACCCTGAAGGAGTACTCCTGCTTCTCCATCAGGCCCTTCAGGGAGTGCTCCAGCAGGTTGATGTTCCTCGGCCACCCTGATACCAGTCCGTCTGGTGCTAGCTCTTCAGCCACTCGATCACGTAGCCCCTCGATCTTCGCTCCGCCGTCGTGCTCCGGCTTCGCTCCACATGAGGAAGCAGGAAGTCTTCGCCACGTCCTTCCTGTGGGCTTACCTGGAGCCCAGGGGGAGTCTGGAGGACACAGAGAACAGTGTTTATTAAAAGGTGTGAGACAATCAGGAGTTTATTTCCAATAACTGTGTCTGAGTTGCAGGCTACAGATGGAGCATCTTATTTCAGACAGTTTGAAATAAGATTGCTCCATCTGTTACTAATAGTTATCATCGCAATAAACCGTATTAATTGCTGTCTTAATGTACATTATTTCATTTCATATTCTGTTCTTGAACATATCATACGCTGTTTACATGTATATAGACTTCTTGCACTATTTATTATTTGTATTTTTGTATTTCTATTATACATGTTGCATTGTGGGAGGAGCTCAGGTCAGAAGAATGTCATTGCCTTTCTACACTGTAGCTGCTGAGCATCTGATGATCAAACCTTTGAATTTGAATAGTGTTAGCATTAGCCTCATTAGCATATACAACAAATTCAGTAAACTTGTAATGTAAAAAATAATTGTGTTGACGTCAGAAATGAAGTGGGCGAGTTTCATGGTGATATCTGTTAGTGTCAGTTTGAACCCTATCCCCTGTGTTTCCTACCGATGGGGTCTTTGATCAGGATCTGGTCCGTCTCCGCGCTGGGTTTTCCGGTTCCTGAGAGATTTTCCGCCAGGACTCTGAACTTGTACTTCTTCCTGGTGGGAAGACCTTTGACTCTGCAGAGGGGGATAACAACAACAACGAGCATGTTATTAAAAGATTGGAAACCAACGGAGAAGAGAGAGTTCAGGGGTTTGAGGGCTCACGTTGAAATCTCTTCAGCTTGTGTTAACCACAGACTGTAATTCAGGATAACACCCAAAAACACACTCAGAGCACCATTGACCTCCAGACAGGAAGGTGTTTTGTCTCTCAGGGGGGGGGGGGGGGCCCCACCTGTAGTTGGTGTCCTTGATGGGCAGCTTGTTGCAGCGGATCCACTTGTCGAGGTCGGCCTCGTAGCGCTCCACCCAGTACCCGGTGATCGGGCTGCCTCCGTCCTCGTCCGGCTCGTACCAGGCCAGCGTCACCGAGTCCTTGGCGATGTCCGACGCCTCCAGCTTGTAGGGAGCGCCGGGGGTGTCTGAGGACGGGAGGGGGGGGGGTTAGACACAGTGGAGGTACTGGTACAGGATGTTATACCAAGAAAACACACATGGAATCACTGCACTGGAATCACTGCACTGGTTACCGGTTCCCTTCTGAATTGATTTTAAAGTGCTTTAATGATTTACAAGGCTTTACATAACCTTGCCCCAACATATGTAAGTGACTGTCTCTCATCTGATCAACCAGCAAGGACACTTAGATCCTCAGCTAAACACCTGAGGCTCTGTAAAGTGCCCGATAAACATTCATCTGTTTGTCATCTTGCAATATACTTATTTATATAAGTAGTTATCACCGCAATAAACCGTATTTCATTCTGTCTTAATGTACATTATTTAATTTCACATTCTGTTCTTGTACATATCATATTCTGTTTACATGGATATCGACTTCTAGCACTACTTATTATACATGTTGCATCGTTGGAGGAGCTCAGGTCAGATTGATGTCATCTCCATTTCTCCACTAGCTGCTGAGCATCTGATGAGAACACCTGTGCATTTGAATGTGTTGGTGTGTCGTACCGAAGGGGTATCTGGCGATGATGGGCAAGTGCTCCGCGGGGGGTCCCACTCCGAACTGGTTCTCGGCGAAGACCCTGAAGATGTACTCCTTGAACTTGGTGAGGGCCTACAGCCTTGTAGGTGGTCTGCTTGATGGTGGAGGACAGGCGGGTGCCAGATCTCGCTATCCACGTTTCTGCGCTCCACGATGTAGTTCGTGACCCTCGATCCTCCGTCGTCTCGGGGCGGGTTCCAGGCCAGGAAGCACGTCTCGTTGGTGATCTCTGAGATATCGAAGGCCGCGGGGGGGCCGGGCTTATCTGAGGGGGGGGGCAGGGTGATTATTATCCAGGACATAAGAGAGTAGGGATTATGGAAATGTTTAACCTTCAGACCATATTTGACATTCAGGTACAAATGTTTTTTAAATCAAACTCAAACTTACTGACGGACTGCTTCAAATGTTATCCAGGAAAGAAGAAACTAATACAATACATTTCCATAATTCTGTTTCTTTTACTAAATAAAATAAATTGATATTCGGTCACAGTTTAGCAGTATGTTGTAATACACACAATATTATTCTCTTTGGAAAGTTTAAACCTGTTAGATTAAATCATGCATAACTTTCTAACTTTCTAACTTTCTATTTAATGCACTTGGAGATTTTCAAAGTAAAAGCCTCTTAGTGAACAACCCCTCTCAGTGACACCTGGGTAATCAGGGACAGTGCTGAGGAACAGCCGTATTCAAAGAAAGGCTCCGGATGAAGTCTCTCACCCAGGATGTTGACGTCCACGGTGGCGGTGGCGCGCCCGCTGCTGTTGGTGGCCTCGATGATGTAGGTGGAGCTGTCGTCTCTCTGGGTCTTGGCGATGGTGACGGTGGAGTGTCCGGGGGTGGTGTCGATGGAGACCCGGTCCTCCGCCTTCAGAACCAGGTCTGCTTTGGTCCACTTCAACGCGGGGCTCTGGTTTCCCCCTTCACCTCGGCCGGCAGCTCGATCTTACTGCCCGCCTTGGCCGTGAGGCGGCCAGCAGCTTGGCGTCCAGCTGGATCTCTGGAGCCTCTGCAGGGGGAGAGGACTGTGGTGAGGAGCTGTGCTACTTCATCTCAACTACAACTATTATTTAGAAACCAAACCCTGAATGCTTCTGAGCTGTGAACTCATGCTCGCTATTTCTTTTCGGTGTAAAAGTTATTTGTTTTTGGTTGTTTTGCACAAAGAAATGATTTGTTACTTTTACTGTGAAGGAGCAGGGGGGCTTTTACTGTGAAGGAGCAGGGGGGCTTTTACTGTGAAGGAGCAGGGGGGCTTTTACTGTGAAGGAGCAGGGGGGCTTTTACTGTGAAGGAGCAGGGGGGCTTTTACTGTGAAGGAGCAGGGGGGCTTTTACTGTGAAGGAGCAGGGGGGCTTTTACTGTGAAGGAGCAGGGGGGCTTTTACTGTGAAGGAGCAGGGGGGCTTTTACTGTGAAGGAGCAGGGGGGCTTTTACTGTGAAGGAGCAGGGGGGCTTTTACTGTGAAGGAGCAGGGGGGCTTTTACTGTGAAGGAGCAGGGGGGCTTTTACTGTGAAGGAGCAGGGGGGGCTTTTACTGTGAAGGAGCAGGGGGGCTTTTACTGTGAAGGAGCAGGGGGGCTTTTACTGTGAAGGAGCAGGGGGGCTTTTACTGTGAAGGAGCAGGGGGGCTTTTACTGTGAAGGAGCAGGGGGGCTTTTACTGTGAAGGAGCAGGGGGGCTTTTACTGTGAAGGAGCAGGGGGGCTTTTACTGTGAAGGAGCAGGGGGGCTTTTACTGTGAAGGAGCAGGGGGCTTTTACTGTGAAGGAGCAGGGGGCTTTTACTGTGAAGGAGCAGGGGGGCTTTTACTGTGAAGGAGCAGGGGGGCTTTTACTGTGAAGGAGCAGGGGGCTTTTACTGTGAAGGAGCAGGGGGGCTTTTACTGTGAAGGAGCAGGGGGGCTTTTACTGTGAAGGAGCAGGGGGGCTTTTACTGTGAAGGAGCAGGGGGGCTTTTACTGTGAAGGAGCAGGGGGGCTTTTACTGTGTATTGGGATGAAGAAAGTACATCAGATCAGATCAGATCAGATCAGATCAGATCAGATCTGATCTGATCTGATCTGATCTGATCTGATCTGATCTGATCTGATCTGATCTGATCTGATCTGATCTGATCTGATCTGATCTGATCTGATAAAGAACTTGAGAGGTTTCCTGTCTATGTTCAAAAGAACCCCTGATGGTACCTTTGGGGTCCACGGCCTGGATCTCGTCGGTGGCCTTGCAGGGTCTGCTGGCCCCCAGCTTGTTGAGGGCCCGGACCCTGTAGGCGTACCACTGGCCCTCGGTGAGGCCGGTCACCTGCACCTTCAGCTCGGGGACCATGTCTCCGCAGGGCTCCCACTTGTCGGTGCCTCTCTGCAGGCGGTCCACGTTGTAGCCGCGGATCCCGGCGCCGCCGTCGTACTTCGGAGGCTCCCAGGTCAGGAAGATGCCGCTCGCCGACTTGTCTCTCCAGCGCAGGTTCTCGGGGGGGTCGGGGATCGCTGGGGGGGAGAGAGGGGGAGAGAGAGAGGGGGTTAGGAAGAAACTCTGGACTATAATAATATATAATAACGTTTTATCTTTAATATAGACGACGGAGGAAGACCCATCCTCAAGTACGTGCCCTTTACCATGTTTGGACTTCCACATTTTAACCCTTAAAAAGCCGATACCAACTATGTGCAATATATATATATATATGCCCTAATACCTGTGCAATATATACCTCCATATTCTGACTGAAACTAACAGGATGATCGGGTGGATTGATATAATAACTGAGACCTTTTACCTAACAGAGCCAACATGTGAAATGTGAAGGCTGCGTGTCAAAAGTGTGAGAAAAAATTATTTATCTATTTTGTGATAAAATGACAAACATTTTAACTTTTCTTGGAAAAAATTTGGAAAAATGTACAAATAATAATTTTACGAAAAAGTGGCTTCAAAATGTGTGTTAAAAAAAGTGTAAAATGTTTAACAAGTTGAAGATGAATCCAAACATTTATCCCAGGTCCTAACAGCTGACCCAATCTCCACGTTGGTGAACACATGTTTCTAACGCCTCAGCGACTCACTGGCGGGCGAGGACACGTTGACGGGCTCGTCGATGTACGCCGGCTCTCCTGGTCCACACTTGTTGCAGGCGGTGACTCTGAACAGGTACTCCTTCCCCTCCATCACGTCGGTCACCGTCAGCTCCTGGTCCTGGATCCCAGCGGTCACCTGAGAGGGGGGGGGGGGATTAGTTTAATGAATATCAGACACATGATGAGTCTGAGATACTGGAGGATCTACACATCTATTTACATGGATATAGACTTCTGGCACTATTCTTTATTTGTATTTTGGTATTTTATGATATATGTTGCATCGTTGGAGGAGCTCAGGTCAGAAGAGTTTCTACTCTGAAGCTGCTGAGCCTCTGATGAGAACACCTTTGGATCTTTGGATCTTGAATTGAATAATCATTTAGGATAAACAGTGTTACCTTGACCCAGGTCTTGCGGGACAGGTCTCTCTTCTCCACCTGGTACCCAATCAGAGGGCTTCCTCCGTCGTGCTCCGGCGCCTCCCAGCTCAGCTGCACGTGCTGCCGGGTCACCTCCAGAACCTTGAAGTCCTTCGGGGCGCTGGGCGCCGCTGCAGAGAGCACAGATATATTAATATACACACATTCAAAAGGAAAGGTTTTTAACTGGAACAACCGGACTACTCGGAAACTACTGAGGCTGATCTCAGAACAGTCCAATGTGGCAGAAATATGTTAATAAATTATTTTTGGAAGTGTGAATTTAATAAGAAAATGTGGTAGAATTCTCTGTGACAAATGAAAGGATTATATTAAGAAAACATGTGTCCAAAAAATAAATTAAAATCAGAGCTACGTCAAAGTTAACATGGCTAAATAAATGAACGCCAAGCTGTGAATGCACACTACAAAAAATGTAAATGTTAAAAAATGTGTGATCAAAGTTTCTATTAAAAAACGTGTAAATCTTTGTGAAATCGTACCGATGACGTTGACCTCGATGTCTCCGCTGACGGAGGTCACGTCGTTCTCCAGCGTCAGGGTGTAGGTTCCCTTATCGGGGCGGACGCTCGGCATCACGATGAGCTCCGTGAACGAGGACTTGGTCGTCATGGAGACGCGCTCCTCGTCGGTGCTCAGCTTTTTCTCTCTGAACGTCCACTTGGCGACGGGCGTGGGGTACCCGGTGATCGGGACCCTGATGGTGAGGGGCTGCGGCACGATCACCTCCAGACCGTCTTTGAACGCACTCAGGTCGAAGGAAGGAGCGACTGCAGGGGGGAGAGAGGTGCATGATGGGTACTGGACCTTTTACTGTATTTATATTTGATCATTTTTAGAGTCAGTGATAATTACAACACTCACAGTGTGTGTCGTCGGCCAGCAGGGGGCCGATGGTGTTGGACGGGTCGGACAGTCCGGCAGCGTTCTCAGCGAACACTTTGTAGTTGTACTTCTTCCCGTATTTCAGACCAGACACCTGAAGGTAACACGTACAGGAACAGGTACAGTGTCAAAATCAAATAAAATAAAAGTTGAACGAAGATACTGGAGGGCTTTTACTTTGAAGGAGCAGGAGGGCTTTTACTTTGAAGGAGCAGGAGGGCTTTTACTTTGAAGGAGCTGGAGGGCTTTTACTTTGAAGGAGCAGGAGGGCTTTTACTTTGAAGGAGCTGGAGGGCTTTTACTTTGAAACCACTGCTGGAGGACTTTTAATGGGGAGAAGCTGCAAAAGACTTTTGTAAAGGGCTTAAAGACTTCACCGTGAAGACCACATGCTTTTAGAAGACTTTTACTTTGAAGGATCCACTGGAGGGCTTTTATTTTGAAGCAGCCAATAGAAGCAAATAACTGTGAAATGATTTTGCAGCTGCACAAATAAGTGTTTAAATAGCCTGACATTTTGGCACTTTTTACTGAAATGATCAGCTTCAAACTTCACAGTAACTTAAGTCCCGTATCAGAAATCATTCAAGATGTATCCGAGGTGTTTTTTTTCCGTACGTTGTAGCAGAGGTCTGGGCAGAGGCGGGTGTTGCACCGCATCCACTTGTCGGTTCCCTCCTCGCAGCGCTGGATGATGTATCCGGTGATCGTACTGCCTCCGTTCCTCAGCGGCGTCTCCCAGCTCAGCTGCACAGAGTTCTTGTTCTGGTCCTGCGAGACCAGGTTCAGGGGCACACTGGGCCTCTCTGCAGGGGGGAATCAGAACATACATATCACTACATGCACTTCAGGGGTTATACCTTTTAGGCCTTGTTTTAACATGCTGCTGTGATGGAGAAATACCCAGGTTGGGATCGATTAAGTAGATCTGATCCCATACTGTCGCAGTGTTTCAGGCCGGGGCAAAGTGGATTTCATAACAGCAGCAAAGAACTTAAATAAACAGTGGTGTAAGTATTGCAGAGATTTATACATTTAATGTGTTGCTTTATGCAAAGTTGTGTTAAAGTCTGTGTGAGTTTGAGAGACTGTGAGGCTTTAAATGTCCACTAGGGGTCCATAAAGTGAATTTGAAGCTAATGCTAGCTTACCGATGGGGTCCATGATCTTAACGGGGCGCGAGGCGGCGCTGGGCTTCCCCTCGCCGGCCTTGTTCTGCGCCTTCACTCTGAAGATGTACTCCTTGTTCTCGATGACGTCGTTGACGATGGCGCTCAGCTCGTCGGCCTTCGTGATCTGCACGGGCGTCCACTTCACGGACGTGCGGTCGCGCAGCTCGATGACGAAGGAGGTGATGGGCGAGCCGCCGTCAGACTCCGGAGGATCCCAGGAGACGGTGCAGCCGAACTTCGTCACGTTTCCAACGATGACGTTCAGAGGAGCCTCGGGAACGTCTGGAAGTCATCGGAGACAGAAAACTAGTCAGGAACCTGAGCACTCATTTTATATAGAACCTCATTTATGAGATGGGTTGCCCTTTCTAAGGCAATATGGATCATTTTTAGGCCATTCCCGTTTCCTCACTGTTGTTTCTTGCTCATTTCTTTTCTTCAACACATATCAACACTTGGAAAACATGTGATCACTTTAGGCCCATTTGAAATGCATAATGCAATTGAAATCCAGTCTTACCAAACTTGTTCTTGGCCTGTACGGGTTTGTCGGTGTCCACGTTGGGTCCGCTGCCGACCCGGTTTCTGGCGCAGACTCTGAACAGATACATGGAGTCCTTCTGGAGTCCGGTCACTGTGTACTCCGGACTCTCGGAGTGATCCGTGGCCAGAGTCCACGTCTTACGCTTCACGTCGCGTCTCTCAACAACGTAGGCAATGAACCTTAGCGCCGCCATCGCTCTCAGGCTCATCCCACGCCAGACTCACCTCGCCGTCGGCGGTGTCGACAACCTGGAAGTTCTTCACGGGTCCAGGGACGTCTGGAGAAACAAGAGGAGGGTCAAGTTAAACAGTGGTGCAGGGAGGTGGTACTTCTCCATGTGATTTTGGATTAAAAAACAAATCTAAATAAAAGGCAGCTAATGTTGGGCTATAAAGGAACTATAGCACGGTCACACGACTCTTCCTAATGTAAGATCAAGTAATGAAGTGTGTTTTTGTTTTTCTGTATGACACCCTGTGTTCAGACTCACCGATGACCTCCAGGTTGATGAAGGCCTCCCCCTGCCCGTGCTTGTTCTTGATGGTGATCTTGTAGCGGCCCTCGTCGGACTTCAGCGGGTCCTTCAGCCTGAGCTCTGTGCGGTCGGCTGAGGTGTGGATGTTGTCCTTGGGCAGACTCAGGTTGTTGTACATCCAGTTGGCCTCGGCCTGAGGGTAGGCGCTGTACGGGACGGCCATGACGATGGGCTTCCTGGCGTCAGTGACGTAGCTCTGGTCTGTTGTCTTGATCTGAGGCACCGCTGCAGGAGGAGGAGGAAACAGGGTCAGAGAGACAACAACACCGGACACACTGTGTTCATGGTAATCAGGTTCCCTCTTTTCATCATTAACATCTTCCGATCCTGGAATATCAATGTATTATCCTTTAATGACTGAGTTTCTGGTGTTCGCTGCACCTCAGTGACAGTGTTTGGTGTTTGCTGCACCTCAGTGATAGTGTTAGGTGTTTGCTGCACCTCAGTGACAGTGTTTGGTGTTTGCTGCACCTCAGTGATAGTGTTAGGTGTTTGCTGCACCTCAGTGATAGTGTTTGGTGTTTGCTGCACCTCAGTGATAGTGTTTGGTGTTTGCTGCACCTCAGGGACAGTGTTTGGGGTTTGCTGCACCTCAGTGATAGTGTTTGGTGTTTGCTGCACCTCAGTGATAGTGTTTGGTGTTTGCTGCACCTCAGTGATAGTGTTAGGTGTTTGCTGCACCTCAGTGACAGTGTTTGGGGTTTGCTGCACCTCAGTGACAGTGTTTGGTGTTTGCTGCACCTCAGTGATAGTGTTTGGTGTTTGCTGCACCTCAGTGATAGTGTTTGGTGTTTGCTGCACCTCAGGGATAGTGTTTGGTGTTTGCTGCACCTCAGGGACAGTGTTTGGTGTTTGCTGCACCTCAGGGACAGTGTTTGGGGTTTGCTGCACCTCAGGGACAGTGTTAGGTGTTTGCTGCACCTCAGTGATAGTGTTTGGTGTTTGCTGCACCTCAGTGATAGTGTTAGGTGTTTGCTGCACCTCAGTGACAGTGTTTGGGGTTTGCTGCACCTCAGTGACAGTGTTTGGTGTTTGCTGCACCTCAGTGATAGTGTTTGGTGTTTGCTGCACCTCAGTGATAGTGTTTGGTGTTTGCTGCACCTCAGTGATAGTGTTTGGTGTTTGCTGCACCTCAGGGACAGTGTTTGGGGTTTGCTGCACCTCAGGGACAGTGTTAGGTGTTTGCTGCACCTCAGTGATAGTGTTTGGTGTTTGCTGCACCTCAGTGATAGTGTTAGGTGTTTGCTGCACCTCAGTGATAGTGTTAGGTGCGTCTCTTACCTGCGAGTTCCAGCTTGGCCTTGGCGTCTTTGTCCTTGACGACGAGTCTGTACTCGCCCTGGTCTCTGGGCCGGATCTCGCAGACCTGCAGCCGGTGGATCTTGCCCTCGCTCATCATCTGGTACTTGTCTCCCTGCACGACTGTCATGTTGTTCCTCAGCCACTTCACCTCCACGCGGTCCTTGTTCAGCTCCACCTCGAACACTACGTCCGAGCCGGGGGCCTGGAACGCGTCCTGGGGGGGTCTGATGATCTCCACTGGGGTCTCTGCAGAACAGGAAGGGATCATGAGCAGGGACTACTTTATCACAAAAACATCCTTTATATTAAAGAGTGAATCCTCACCGTCGATGAAGAGCCGGGCTCTGGATCTCTTGTCGTCGACTCCGCAGGCGTACTCACACTCATCCTCGGGTCTGCACTCCTTAATGCGCAGCGTGCACATCTTCCCTTCTCTCACAAATGTATATCTGGGGAAACAAAAAAAGCACGTTATGAGTCAGTCAGTTGAATTTCTGTTTAACAGAAGAAACAAAAAAACCTTATTTCTAAAATCTAAGTCAATATTTTAAAAAAAAACAAAGGGGCCCAAGTTTGAACCTTGTGGTACCCCTTAAGGACTTGATGAATGCCGTACCTGTGTCCTTCTCTGATCTCCTGTCCAGTTTCTGAACTATTTATGTATATAGCAAACAAAAGAGGGCCCAGGATGGAACCCTGTGGTACCCCCTCAAAAACCTTGGTAATGTTGATTTTTGCTCTATAGATATATTGATAGGAGCCGTACCTGGGTCCTTCTCTGATCTCGCGTCCGTTCCTGTACCACTTGGGGTCTGCCTTGTCTTTGGTGAGTTT
Source organism: Trematomus bernacchii (assembly GCF_902827165.1). Taxonomy (NCBI): domain Eukaryota; kingdom Metazoa; phylum Chordata; class Actinopteri; order Perciformes; family Nototheniidae; genus Trematomus; species Trematomus bernacchii. The sequence continues at coordinate 253,773 of NW_022987702.1, forward strand.
GCAGGTGAACTCTGCGTCCTCGAACTCTGTGATGGTCTGGTCCTTCAGCTGTATGCTGAAGTCGGTGGGCGCCTCGCTGATGATCAGCTCCGCCGTGCACTTGCTGTCTCCGGCCATGGCGGTGTACTCGCCCTCGTCGGCAAGCGTACAGTCCTTGATGGTGAGCGTGTGCTTCTCTTTGTCCGCCCGGTATACGATGCGTTTACTGAAGGTGATCTCCTGGCCCGCCTTCATCCACTTCAGCGTGGCGTTGGGCCGGTTCACCTTGCAGGAGAAGACGATTGTGTTCTTCTCCTGGGTGTCGATGTCCTCCAGAGGAACCACGAACCTCATGCTCTCCTCTGAAACACACAAAGGACGCCGTCAGGTCATGTGATCAACCAATTAAAGAGTGATATACATCTTGATTCTACTTCACCACTCTCACCGTGTCACCAGACAACACCTAAACACACATTTGTAGATTTACACAGTTTTTTGTGTATTTTCTACATTATATTATTTATCAACATCTAAAATGAGTCCTCTCTAATTGGCCGGGTTGATGTTTAAGTATACATTTTATATTCTTATCATATATTATTCCCTTATGAAATATCATTACCTTTGACCAAAGATTAATTCATGTTGTATTCTATGTCATTACCTTTGACGGAGAGGTTGCAGGCGCTCTTGGCCTGCTCTCCTCTCTGATTGGTCAGGTTGATGCTGTACTCAGACTCGTCTCCCTTCTGGGCGTCTTTGATCCTCAGCGAGAACACGTTGTCTCTCTGCACCATCACGTACTTGCTGCTCTCGAACACCGTCTCCTCCTTCTTCAGCCACTTGGCCTTCGCGCCCTCTGTGTTCACCTCGCAGTTCAGAACCACTTCCTGTCCCTCCTTGGCCTCCGTGTCCTTCAGCGCCGTGATGATCCTCAGCTTCTCTGCAGGGCCAAACGGATCCATGTTAGTGTTACAAACTCAACGTAAGCTGGAGTATGACATTTAAGAAATAAACAATTCAAAAAGTAAACATCTCAAATAGAAATAAAATAGCATTAAACAAATGCTAACAAAATATAATATATGTGTTTGATTTTTATATTTGCTGTTGTAATTTATTGTCTTCTGTTTGCTATCGCATGTGTTTTTATTGCATGTACAGCACTTTGGCTCGACCAAAGATCGCTTTTGAAATGTGCTTTATAAATAAAATTTGATAAAACTTGATTTGATTTGATTTGATTTGATAAAGCAGGATATTATAAAAACACAAGTGTGTGAAGAATGGAATATTACATCTGAAACAGTGTGAATGCTATACGTCCAGTTGTCTAAGAGACGCTATGGAGCAGAGAGTTCTCTTCCAGCCGGAGGAGATTTGTTATAAAGACTTATTTCAGGAATGGAACTAAATCACTTGAGAAAAATGAGCACTTGGATTCGGACTTCTCTTTGTGCTGTTTCTGATTTTGTGTAAAGCGTCTTTGAGCACTGGGAAAAGCGCTATATATATGACGCTGACCTCAGTGGGCGGGGCTTACCGAGCACGGTGAGGTCTGCGCTGGCGCGCGTCGCTCCGATCATCACCACGTAGGCGCCCTCGTCCTTGGGCTCGCTGTCCTTGATGACCAGCGAGCGTCTCTTCCCGTCGCTCAGCATGCTGAACTTGTCTCCGGCCTGCAGCTCCGAGCCGTCCTTCAGCCACTTCACCTCGAACGTGTCTTTGGAGACGGAGCAGCTGAACTCCGCCTTCTCGCCCTCCACCACCTCCACGCTCTGCGGCCGCGAGATGAACTCTGCAGCCAGCTCTGAGAGGAGGAAGCAGCAGGGGTCAGAGGTCGCATCAAGGTGAACACAGGTTACTTCCCTTTTCGTTTTTATTCTTTCTCCTTCTTATGACGTCATACAAGGACCATTGTAGGAGTAAATCTAAATATGTCTCCTTCTGATCAAAAATATATTTTAAATCATACAAATACAGAAAAAGTTGAGTTCCTAGTAAAAAGCTCCCAATTTCACTGCAGAAAGAACCCTTAAGAAAGTCATGAATAACCTTTTTCTAATAACCTACAATGAGCCTGATATGCTGGCTTTTTCTTGCCTGGTTGCAACATCATTTTTGTAACTTGAGCAGTCCTAAAAAGATAAAGTTATTATAAACAAACATCTTATAGTCTTAATACTAATCTCTAAAGTTATCATGAGAATATTCCTCCTCCCCTCCGTACCGTTGATCTTGAGGGTCCCGGAGGTCTTGATGCTGGCGCTCAGCCTGCAGGTGTACTCCGCGGCGTCGGCCATCTTCAGGTCCTGGATCAGCAGGATCCTCCTCTTCCCGTCCACGATGTGCTCGTAGCGGCCGCCCTCCGGCAGCTCCTCGTCTCCTCTGAACCAGCGCACCTCGGCCGAGGGTTTGGACACCTCGCAGATCAGCTTCACGCTGTCCGTCTCCGTGCCCTCCACGCTGGACAGGTTCTTACTGAAGCGCGTCTCCTCCTCTGTGGACACAACACCCCGTCAGAATCAAGCTCTCAGACACACACTTTATGTAATGGGTTAATAGGAAATAACAAACAATAGAGAAAGTCTTTTTAAGTAGAATCCAACTTATTAAACAATAACATTAAAACAGATAAATAAACTACAAATATGGCCGAAAATATGGAAGTTATTTATGAATTAGCTGAAGGTTAGTATCTTAGTTGATCAGCTGAACCCAAGTTGTTCCCGTAAACATTGTTCTGGATCTGTGATATTTATATATATTAAATATTCCTTACCGACGACAGTGAGCATGCCGGAGGACTTGAGGGTTTTGGCGTCGCACTCGTACTCCGCCTCGTCGTCGAACACAGACTTGTGGACGATGAGGACGTGCTGCCGGCCCTGAGACACCATCTCGTACTTCTTCCCTTTCCTAATTTCACTTCCGTCTTTGAACCAGCGGACCTGAGAGAAGAGGAGGAGGAGGAGGAGCGTGAGACACGTGGTCTTTAAATCAAACCTTTATTGATCTGTTTATCCGTGGACGGACACTCACCTTGACGTCCTGTCTGGACACTTCACACTCAAACCTGGCAGATTCCTTCTCTTTCACTTCCACGTCGTGCAGCGGCTTCGAAAACTCGATGTGTGGAGCTGAGGACGCAAACATATAATTAAACACTTTAAATGATTCCTCATCAGGGTCTATGAGGGTCCCCAAGTCTAATGGGACACTTGATAGGAACTTCTAAAAGTCTTTAAGTGTCTTTTCAAGGGTTTTCATGGGTCATTAACCTCTTACAAGAGATTTCATAACTTTTATAAGGGTTTCTTTATACTTTTGATTAGATATTTAAGTAATATAAAGGGTTGTTTAAAGATTTAAGAGTGTTTCATTGACTCCTAGAGGGGGGGGGTCTAGCATCTTGCTTTCATCATGGTCCTTTAACTCTTTACAAAGGGTTTCCCTGCTGAACAGAAGAGATTCAGATTCGTCCTTAACTCTCATTTCAATTTCATTTTTCAGGAGGGAAAACTTATTGTGAGGGATCTTAAAACCTCCTGAAGACGGTTCCTTAACTAGAACTCTAAGGTAGTTTCTTTATTAGTCTTAAAAAAGGGTCTCTAAAGTTCCCTAGAAGCCCCTTAAGCTTTTTCCAGAGAGGTCTGTTTACTGTAAGACGCCTCTCTTGATATCTAGAGAGTAACCGTTCCCGGCTGGACTCACGCTCCACGTTGAGGAAGCAGGAGGTCTTGAACTGCTTGGCGTCGCAGGCGTACGTCCTGGAGTCGTCCAGCGTGCAGTCGTGGATGATCAGCGCCCTCTTGTGGCCGTCCACGATCATCTCATACTTCTTTGTCTTCCTGATCTCGGTGCCGTCCTTGAACCATCTCACCTCGGCCTTCTCCCGGGACACTTCACACTCCAGTGTGGCGGTGGCCTCTTCCTCCACCGTCTGGTCCTGAAGAGGCTTCGAGAACTCCACCGCCGGCTCTGAACCCCCAACAGAAACACAAGTTATTGAGCTTTACCTATGGACACCTCCATTGGGGAATCAGCAGTTTCTCAGAGTGCCTCAGCAGACCTTTGACGATGAGGTTGGCCTCCGTCTGGAAGTCCTTGGCGGTGAGTTTGATCTGTCCGGCTTCATTGAGCTTGACGTCCCTCAGAGTCAGGCTGTGGACTTTAGCTTCCGACTTCAACACCACCTGTTCAACACACGCAGGTATTAGGAGGGTTTGCACTGCCCTGAGCATCGACTGCCAGGCTCTGCAGAGTCATGCAGCCTTCAGACCGGACGCAGGGTGTTTAACATCAAACGTGCTAATCAAGAGCGCTAGCTAGCCAAAGATGGTCATTGATGCATCACCTATGTATATCAGACTACCCTGCACTCCACCCTTCCTTGCGCTGCTGCTCAGATGCTAACCACATCTTGTTGTCGATGTGCAATGACAATAAAGATCTGATTGAATCCATTCTGATCATGCATTGTTAAAACCCAGCTGCGATTTCAACTTGGTTGGAAACCGGTTTTTTCATCATGTGATTAAACTTGGTGTCATGTATTTGGCGTGGCTATGGCTTAGTGCGCTTATCTGTATATGGGGGGTTACTGGTTCAATCCCCCCACCTGCAGTCAGCACGTCGAAGTTTCCTCGAGTAAGACACTGAACGCCGTATTGCTCCCGTTGGCGTGTCAAAGTATTGAAGTGTCTAAATACCATGTCATGTAATGTATATATACTTTAGGTATTTCTAAATCTATTTTCCATTTACGACTTCTGTAACTGCCTCGTTCCTATTGGCTGCTTTGGACACTCGTCACAGTGTTAAAAAGTGAACCCGTGTTCAACTCTGGCTTTCTGAAGGAAACCATTGCCTGGTTAAGACTTTATATTGAGATTCATAAAACTTTATTCATAATGTGTTGGAACGCTAGCCAATAGGAGCGCTAGCCAATAGGAGCGCTAGCCAATAGGAGCGCTAGCCAATAGGAACGCTAGCCAATAGGAGCGCTAGCCAATAGGAACGCTAGCCAATAGGAACGCTAGCCAATAGGAGCGCTAGCCAATAGGAGCGCTAGCCAATAGGAACGCTAGCCAATAGGAGCGCTAGCCAATAGGAGCGCTAGCCAATAGGAACGCTAGCCAATAGGAGCGCTAGCCAATAGGAGCGCTAGCCAATAGGAGCACTATTAGCCATTGTTCTGTTCTCTAACATAATAACAAAAATGTCTATTATTTAATAGCATTGCATTTCATATTGAGGTAATCCAAAAGAAAGTAATCTGGATACTTTAAAAGTTTGATAACCAGATGTATTTTTACAGGTAACTAGTTTTTGTAACAGATTATATTTTTAAACTGCGACTCCCTGCATACCATATACATGTATGTATATGTGTGTGTGTGTGTGTGTGTGTGTGTGTGTGTGTGTGTGTGTGTGTGTGTGCGTGTGTGTGTGTGTGTGTGTGTGTGTGTGTGTGTGTGTGTGTGTGTGTGTGTGCAGGGTCAGCCTTTAGCCTGACAGCTAAATGAATGCAGGCAGCTGCTCCTCCCCCGATTTAAACTGCGAGGCCCCCTGACACCTGACCCCTGACACCTGACGGCTGACACCTGGCGGCTGCCCCCCCCCCTCAGACTGGATTTCACTTACCTAACACATGCATCACATCATCTCTTATTCTCAATATTTGTTGCATAATACATATTTCTGCTACATATAGTTTCCCTATTTCTCTCACAGGGAGAAATCCTTTCAAAATGAAACTCTTCCCTAAATTCAAATATCTTCACTTTTCGCTTGTTTTAACAATAACAAATATGAATGATAATAAAAGAGTATCTATGTTTCTTTGACATGAGGACATATATGTTATTTGTATAGTTCCCTTGTGTGTTGATATTCATCTCACAGGGTGTGAAACTCTTCAATCAGGACACATCGTAGGAAGACATGTGTTGAAGTCTCTGTTCCATAAATCACAAAGCAGCTCTGGGAAAGGCTCTGGGGTCTAACTCCACAGAATCACCTTTATTATATTCAAGGTGGTTACTAAGGGTCAAATGTTTCTTGTCAGTTTCTATCAAGAGTGTAAAAAGCAAACTGTGATCCAAACGTTATAATGACTTCAAATGCACTTTTATTTTTGGTACTTTTAACAATTACTTTGTGTTTTGTATTTGTATGTATGGTGTGTGTTGGGGGGGGGGGGGGTTTATTGATTTATTGCTCTGCTGGAGGTGTGTGTGCTGCTTAGTGTCGTAAGGACACATCTTAATGTCGTAAGGAAACATCTTAATGACGTAAGGACACATCTTAATGTCGTAAGGACACATCTTAATGTCGTAAGGACACATCTTAATGTCGTAAGGACACATCTTAATGTCGTAAGGAAACATCTTAATGACGTAAGGACACATCTTAATGTCGTAAGGACACATCTTAATGTCGTAAGGACACATCTTAATGACGTAAGGACACATCTTAATGTCGTAAGGACACATCTTAATGTCGTAAGGACACATCTTAATGACGTAAGGACACATCTTAATGTCGTAAGGACACATCTTAATGTCGTAAGGAAACATCTTAATGTCGTAAGGAAACATCTTAACGTCTTAAGGAAACATCGTAACGTCGTTAGGAAACATCTTAACGTCGTTAGGAAACATCTTAACGTCGTAAGGAAACATCTTAACGTCGTTAGGAAACATCTTAACGTCGTTAGGAAACATCTTAACGTCGTTAGGAAACATCTTAACGTCGTTAGGAAACATCTTAACGTCGTAAGGAAACATCTTAATGTCGTAAGGAAACATCTTAACGTCGTAAGGAAACATTGTAACGTCGTTAGGAAACATCGTAACGTCGTAAGGGAACATCGTAACGTCGTAAGGACACATAGTAACGTCGTAAGGAAACATCGTAACGTCGTAAGGGAACATCGTAACGTCGTAAGGAAACATCGTAACGTCGTAAGGGAACATCGTAACGTCGTAAGGGAACATCGTAACGTCGTAAGGGAACATCGTAATGTCGTAAGGGAACATCGTAACGTCGTAAGGGAACATCGTAACGTCGTAAGGACACATAGTAACGTCGTAAGGACACATCGTAACGTCGTAAGGAAACATCGTAACGTCGTTAGGAAACATCTTAACGTCGTAAGGAAACATCTTAATGTCGTAAGGACACATCTTAATGTCGTAAGGAAACATCTTAATGTCGTAAGGAAACATCTTAACGTCGCAAGGAAACATCGTAACGTCGTAAGGAAACATCTTAACGTCGTTAGGAAACATCTTAATGTCGTAAGGAAACATCTTAATGTCGTAAGGACACATCTTAATGTCGTAAGGAAACATCTTAATGTCGTAAGGGAACATCGTAACGTCGTAAGGGAACATCGTAACGTCGTAAGGACACATAGTAACGTCGTAAGGAAACATCGTAACGTCGTAAGGACACATCGTAACGTCGTAAGGAAACATCGTAACGTCGTTAGGAAACATCTTAATGTTGTAAGGAAACATCTTAATGTCGTAAGGACACATCTTAACGTCGTAAGGAAACATCTTAATGTCGTAAGGAAACATCTTAACGTCGCAAGGAAACATCGTAACGTCGTAAGGAAACATCTTAACGTCGCAAGGAAACATCGTAACGTCGTAAGGAAACATCTTAATGACGTAAGGAAACATCTTAACGTCGTAAGGAAACATCGTAACGTTGTTAGGAAACATCGTGTGTGAAAGTGAATCTGAGGCTCAGCGATCAGCTGGTGATTTCAGTAATGTGTGAACACATGAATGTCCTGTAACTCATGGAGAGCTTCAGATCACCATGACGTGTGAACACATGAATGTCCTGTAACTCATGGAGACCTTCAGATCACCATGACGTGTGAACACATGAATGTCCTGTAACTCATGGAGAGCTTCAGATCACCATAACGTGTGAACACATGAATGTCCTGTAACTCATGGAGAGCTTCAGATCACCATGATGTGTGAACACATGAATGTCCTGTAACTCATGGAGAGCTTCAGATCACCATGACGTGTGAACACATGAATGTCCTGTAACTCATGGAGAGCTTCAGATCACCATAACGTGTGAACACATGAATGTCCTGTAACTCATGGAGAGCTTCAGATCACCATGACGTGTGAACACATGAATGTCCTGTAACTCATGGAGAGCTTCAGATCACCATGACGTGTGAACATGTGAATGTCCTGTAACTCATGGAGAGCTTCAGATCACCATGACGTGTGAACACATGAATGTCCTGTAACTCATGGAGAGCTTCAGATCACCATGACGTGTGAACACATGAATGTGTAACTCATGGAGAGCTTCAGATCACCATGACGTGTGAACACATGAATGTCCTGTAACTCATGGAGAGCTTCAGATCACCATGACGTGTGAACACATGAATGTCCTGTAACTCATGGAGAGCTTCAGATCACCATGATGTGTGAACACATGAATGTCCTGTAACTCATGGAGAGCTTCAGATCACCATGACGTGTGAACACATGAATGTCCTGTAACTCATGGAGACCTTCAGATCACCATGACGTGTGAACACATGAATGTCCTGTAACTCATGGAGAGCTTCAGATCACCATGACGTGTGAACACATGAATGTCCTGTAACTCATGGAGAGCTTCAGATCACCATGACGTGTGAACACATGAATGTCCTGTAACTCATGGAGAGCTTCAGATCACCATGACGTGTGAACATGTGAATGTTCTGTAACTCATGGAGAGCTTCAGATCACCATGACGTGTGAACACGTGAATGTCCTGTAACTCATGGAGAGCTTCAGATCACCATGACGTGTGAACACATGAATGTCCTGTAACTCATGGAGAGCTTCAGATCACCATGACGTGTGAACACATGAATGTCCTGTAACTCATGGAGAGCTTCAGATCACCATAACGTGTGAACACATGAATGTCCTGTAACTCATGGAGAGCTTCAGATCACCATGACGTGTGAACACATGAATGTGTAACTCATGGAGAGCTTCAGATCACCATGATGTGTGAACACATGAATATCCTGTAACTCATGGAGAGCTTCAGATCACCATGACGTGTGAACACATGAATGTCCTGTAACTCATGGAGAGCTTCAGATCACCATAACGTGTGAACACATGAATGTGTAACTCATGGAGAGCTTCAGATCACCATGACGTGTGAACACATGAATGTGTAACTCATGGAGAGCTTCAGATCACCATGACGTGTGAACACGTGAATGTCCTGTAACTCATGGAGAGCTTCAGATCACCATGACGTGTGAACACATGAATGTTCTGTAACTCATGGAGAGCTTCAGATCACCATGATGTGTGAACACATGAATGTCCTGTAACTCATGGAGAGCTTCAGATCACCATGATGTGTGAACACATGAATGTCCTGTAACTCATGGAGAGCTTCAGATCACCATGACGTGTGAACACGTGAATGTCCTGTAACTCATGGAGAGCTTCAGATCACCATGACGTGTGAACACGTGAATGTCCTGTAACTCATGGAGAGCTTCAGATCACCATGACGTGTGAACACATGAATGTCCTGTAACTCATGGAGAGCTTCAGATCACCATGACGTGTGAACACATGAATGTCCTGTAACTCATGGAGAGCTTCAGATCACCATGACGTGTGAACACATGAATGTCCTGTAACTCATGGAGAGCTTCAGATGGCTTTTCAGAATGAAACACTTGAATCGTTTCAACACGAGTTTAAGGGCTGACTCTAAAGCCTGGGAACACTTCTCTGAAAGCAACCTGCTAACTTCCACACCAATGAAACCAGAACATTCATATCTGATGTAAACAGGAGCCATCTGACCTCATCTGAATCACCATGACAACCTCTGACCTCATCTGAATCACCATGACAACCTCTGACCTCATCTGAATCACCATGACAACCTTATTAAACAGGATGTGAACTTTACATTGGGATAAAACTAAGCTTATTCAATCTGAGCGTTCACACATTGGAACCCTAACCCTCTAGGCCAGGGCTATTCAATTGGCGGCCCGCGGGCCAAATCCGGCCCCGGGGTGATATTTACTGGCCCTTTGAGTATAATGTTAAAAAGTAATCTTTTTTTTTTTTAAGATTTTTTTTTTTTTTTTTTGTGCCATAGTGCCTTTATTCCAGAGAGGGTGTTACATTGAGAGATAGAGGGGTAGACAATGCCTGAAAACTTCGACGGGCTCGGGTTTCGAACCCACCTACTATACTGTAGTGACAACTCCTGTCATTGATTGCATCTCTGCGTGAATGATTAGATCATTTCACCTAAATGAAATCAAATGAAACATGTAGGCCTACTGAGTTCTGAGCCATTTAGATCTATAAAGGCCTTGGAGCTATGTTGTTTGATTGAATTAAACACAATATATGCACTCCACTATGCTGTTGTAGTATTTACTGTATCTGAAGCTCTTAATATGATTGCTCATATTTCAAGCCATCTTTTTCCCGGCCCCTTGCTTTGGATCATTTTCATCAACCGGCCCCCATTCCAAACTAATTGAATAGCCCTGCTCTAGGCTTTAGTTTTCTACTTCATGGAGCAGCTCGATGTAGGAGCAGCTCGATGTAGGAGCAGCTCGATGTAGGAGCAGCTCGATGTAGGAGCAGCTCGATGTAGGAGCAGCTCGATGTAGGAGCAGCTCGATGTAGGAGCAGCTCGATGTAGGAGCAGTAAATCACATTGCACAACGCGCACAGAGATCATGTGTCAGTCTTCAATTACATCCAGTAATAATCAAACTAATCCCGCGCTATGCCTGATATCCTCTCAGAGAGCGCACTCACACTCCCACGCTCTGAATGATTGAATAAACATTGAAAAACACTTTAAAAGCTGTGGGTCTCAGATGCACCACCTGCCCCGGGACCTGCCCCGTGCCCCGTTAAAAATAACCCCAGAAACGCTTACAGGGCAGAAAGCTCCGGAGCAGATCGAATGCAGCGCAGGAATCCAGGCCCTTATATGCAGACAGACTGAACTGTGTGTGTGTGCAGGTGGACAGCAGGCCTACAGGAAGTGTGTGTGCTCAGGTGTGTGTGTGTGTGTGGACTCACTCTGTCGCTTGGCTCCAGCTTGGTACCCCCAAGGAACCACTCGACGGCGATGCCCTCGTACGACAGCTCGCACTCGAAGGTGGCCGTCTCTCCGGCGGTCACCGAGGCGTCCGCCAGGGGCCGAGCCAGGGCGATGACCCGCGCTTTAGATTGGGGAGAAGACATGGTTAGTCCTCCCCCTTAAAACAGGTCGATGTAAATCCACACAGAGTGCTTAATCCTGGGAGGTGCTGCTCATGGCTGCTGCTGCTGCTCCGAGGCCAGAAGAAGGCTTCAGGACTGAACGCTCTCTCTTGGGGGGTTGACGCTGGGGGGGCGCGCTCATTAGCATTAGCATTACGGCCACCAGTGAGGGCCGGGGTCGCATCCTCCCCCCCGCCAATCCCTGTGAACCTGCTCTACATAAGGCATGTGGCTTCTAAAATAACCGAGGGTCCCGATTGGCTGAGAGCCCAGTGAGAGAAAAAGGAGAAGGGGGGTTGCAAATCTGCTCCTGTCAATCAACACGTGAACATATCCTGGAAAAGAGGAATCTACCTAATGTCCGTCTGCAGGACAATGTGGGTACCTCTGTGTGTGTGTGTGTGTGTGTGTGTGTGTGTGTGTGTGTGTGTGTGTGTGTGTGTGTGTGTGTGTGTGTGTGTGTGTGTGTGTGTGTGTGATGATCCAGGGTGTCAGTTTAGATTAACAAGTAGCATCAAGTATTTACAGCGGCTGCCTCACATGCCTGAATTAAGGCCTGTTTAACGGCCAGTAACAGTTTACACACACACACGCACACGCACACACACACACACACACACACACACACACACACACACACACACACACACACACACACACACACACTCTGACTTGCTGACAGCTCACACACATGTAACTCTGGATTAGATATCTCTAAATATATGAAACAGTAACACACACTGTACGCACGCTCTCCCTAAAGCAGGGGCTTCCTCTTTGGGGAGTTCACGCTCTCCACCCGACCCGCTCGCAGAGTTTAATGATTACTTTATTCTAATTCATTCATGTTTTGTTTGAGTCAGGGAAACATCTGTCACTTTGACGTGTCTCTCTGTCAGTGAGTCAGATGGAGAGCAGCTCTGCGTGTCTCAGTGATAGCGAGGCGTCTCCTGATCTGTTTCTGAATGAGGAAACGCACCTTTCAATGGTTTTAAATCCTGCTTTAAATGACAATTAACATGCAGTTACTCTTTAATGGCAGGTGAAAGAAAGGGCTAGACTTGTTCCTTCATAAGCCAATATGAAACGGTGTCAGACTCCAGGGGGCATTAGGGGTCTGAGTGTCCCCATGAACATAACGCTGTCCATTCAAACCACATTAAAGCTATATTTGAACTATTTCTAGGATAATGTAAATGTCAGATCAACAAATATGAAGCTACTACTAGCTTAGCATAACAACCTCATAAAGCTTCACCTCAAACTAGACATCTAATGAGTTTGAGGCCCATCCTGTACCATTATGAACACATTACACGTTACATCTCTCTTTCATTTTGGCATCACTTTAAGTAAATATAACAAATATATATATTTATTATTTTACTGAAGTGTGCGATATGTGTGTCATTAGGCGAACTTAAAAATGTGACTTCAAAAAGCTGGAAAAGAGTCGCCTTTTCCAGAGAAACACGACGTTAGCCAAAGCAATCAGGATACATGTGATGATGTGCGTTCCTCTAACACAATGTACATTCAGGCATGACAACTAGAATGACATGTGTGCATGGAGTCTAACAGCAAACGGTGTTGGGTGCGTCTGGTGTCAGTGTAGTTCCTGTCACCTTTGACCCTGAGCTGAGCGGGAGGACTTGGCGTTGGCTGCGGAGAAGTCGATGCTTCCTGCCATGTCCATCTTGCAGTTGAAGATGATCAGGATGTGTCTCGCTCCCTCGTCCTTAATCTCCACATCCTGAGACAAAGACATTCAGATTTTACATTTGAAACTTTCAACAGAATACAAGTGAGAGAAGTCTGCCAGAGAGTGACCCTTTGCAACACCTGTCTGCCAGAGAGTGACCCTTTGCAACACCTGTCTGCCAGAGAGTGACCCTTTGCAACACCTGTCTGCCAGAGAGTGACCCTTTGCAAACACCTGTCTGTCAGAGAGTGACCCTTTGCAACACCTGTCTGCCAGAGAGTGACCCTTTGCAACACCTGTCTGCCAGAGAGTGACCCTTTGCAACACCTGTCTGCCAGAGAGTGACCCTTTGCAACACCTGTCTGCCAGAGAGTGACCTTTGCAACACCTGTCTGCCAGAGAGTGACCCTTTGCAACACCTGTCTGCCAGAGAGTGACCCTTTGCAACACCTGTCTGCCAGAGAGTGACCCTTTACAACACCTGTGTGTCAGAGAGTGACCCTTTGCAACACCTGTCTGCCAGAGAGTGACCCTTTACAACACCTGTCTGCCAGAGAGTGACCCTTTGCAACACCTGTTCAGATGGACTGATCATTCCTTCCACTTCTACCAACTTAGCTTCACTTCCCCGAATAAATAACAACACATGTGTTTGTGTTTGCTCGAACAGGGACAGGTGCAGCATCTCATCACTGAGGCAGAAAGCTCTCTAGAATATTTCTAACCCCATTCAAACATTTTAAAGTAAATTATAATAAAAGTCTATCTTTGTGTTGCATCTGACGGAGACGGGTGCAACATTACTAAATAAATGTATCAGGATATGTTCCTGCTGTAATGAATAACACATGGAGTCATCTTACAGGTGAGGGGTGCAGCTGCTCCCCCTTCAGCTTCCAGGTGGCGTGCAGGTCCTCCTCCGAGATCTCCGTCTCAAACTTGGCGGTCTCGGTCTCAGTGACCTCCACGCTGTACAGCGGGCGGACCACCTTGATGTCGCGCTCTGCAGGGGGGGGGGAAACAGACGTCAAGGAGGAGGAAGAGGAGGGGGAGGAGGAGGAGGAGCTCTCAGAAGAACCAGATGAAACCGTTTCATGACGTACAGAAGTATAGAATGACAGAAAGGTGACGAGCAGCTGACGCTCAGAGCAGAAGCATGAAGACGAGTACAGACTGAAACACAGCACATTAGATAAATATCAAGTTTTTCTATAACAGTAAGAAGTACTGAACTGATTTAGGATGTATACATTTTTAAAGATTTCAAAAAGTAAATTATTCAAACATTTCAAACATAGATAATGAATATAAAGGGCGTGTTATTTATCTCTATATTATAATTATAATATAGAGATAATATGTATACCAAGGGTTTATCAGGAAAGCTCATTATCCTGTGCTTGCAATTGTTTTAATGAAATAGTAAAATTCTATTGTTTAAAAATGAAATATATTATATATTAGTTTGAATTAAACTATCATTGGCATGATCATCTGTCAAAAGTAAACTCATACAATGATTTGAATATTCTAAGATGTATATGAACACTTGTATGTGCCTCTGAGTGGAGAGACATTTACATTCTCATGTCTCCGTGTTCAGAGTCCATCAAGTGTTTGTATACAGTTATAATATAGAGTTATAATGGGCGACAAACAAAGATGGAGGATGGAGGGGGCGGGGCATGGGTGGGGGCGTGGTCTCGCTGCATGGTGGTGGGCGGGGCTTGCAGTCCTGCAGGCGTTCAGGGTCTCCGCAGGCTTTACCTTCGATGTTCAGGTGGGCCGTGGTCTTGTCGATGCCACAGTCGCAGGCGTACGACCCGATGCTGCTCCTCGCCGCCTTCTTGATCACCAGCATGCGCCTCCTTCCGTCCGCTTGCATCAGGACGTTCTTGGAGGCAAATATCTCGTTACCGTCTTTGTACCAGCGGACCTCGTCGGTCGGCTTGCTCAGCTCGCAGGACAACACCACCTCGTCTTTCTCGACGGCGGTGTAGTTCTGCAGCTTCACCGTGAAGTACAGGTCGCCCTCTGTAAGAACACACGTCAGCAACACACAGTTAAAGCACAACGGGTTGGAAATGAGCCGGAAAAGTCTGGAGCCATCTGGAGATCTGTAGAAGGCTTCAGCGAATACTCTTGACTGAGCATTCTGTGTCTTTAAGACTTGTTAAACAATCAAATCATTTCTATCACCAGTGAGTGTTATATTCTGAGTGTTAAGCTAACGGATCCTTTTGTTAGGCTTCTGTTTGTTTCACCGTCAGCGTGGTACTGACCGAGCACGGTGAGCATGGCCTCTGAGGTCTTGCTCATGGCCTCCACTTTGATCATGGAGGTGTCGTCGATGGTGACCTCCTTGAAGGCCAGCGTGAAGACCTTCCCGTCCTCCGACATGTGCACCACCTTGCTGGGGTGCAGCCGGACGTCGTTTTTGTACCAGACCACGGGGATCTTATCGTGAGAGAGTTCCACGCTGAACTCTGCCGTCTCACGCTCCTTCACGGTCACATCTTTAATCGGCTTGATAAATTCGAGGCGAATACCTGATGACGAAAGGTTATACACAAAGGGGTTTCAAACTAAAGACAGTAACACAGATGAACATAATGCTGACGGCCTGAAACACACTGTCCCCTCTGATTTAACTCGTAGTCACCTTTGATAATCAACTTCCCAGACGTCCGTTTGTCTTCAGCCTCAAACATGTACTTGGCTTCGTCTTCATATCTGGCAGATTTCACAATAAGAGTGTGTCTCTTGCCCTCCACCTGGATCTCAAACTTATCATCGTTTGCTAACTCCTGAGATCCCTTCAGCCAGCGGAAGCTTTGGGCTCTCTGGACATTTCCAGCTCAAACTTGGCCTCGTCCTTTTCGTACGCGTGGACGTCAGCCAGCGGAGTAATGAACGAGACCGGCGGCTCTGCAGATTCAGACAGATACAGATAACATAAACGGACGGGCCAGGAGAGAAACTGTGGATCAGGGGTTGGGATGCAATAGCATTTATAGATTAAATCACTATTACATTACATTGTTAGACAATAGAACTGAAGGAGCGTAAGACTGAACCCGGGTTTTTCTTTGTTAATAGTTTGAACAAGAGTGGGACGTGAGCGCTCACCCTTCACTTTCAGGTTAGCAGAGCATTTGGCGTTGGCGGCGGTAAACACCAGCTCGCCTGTTTGAGGCACTTTGCAGTTGTACAAGACCAAAGTGTGTTTGGCACCGTCCTCCACGATCTCTACATCCTGCAGACGACCGACAGACGTCAGCATTTCAGTAAAAGAAAACATGAGGACTTTAAAGTGAGCAGGGTGGTCCATTCACTTTCATTTGTGAAAAACACAAGTGGTTTTAAACTAAATGAAAGTGAAGGGAACCACATGTAAGGTAATTATTGTGATGAGACGTACGGCGGATGGACTGAGGACTTCTCCATTTAGCTTCCATTGTCCATGGACATCGTCCTCACTGAGCTCCACTTCAAACCGAGCGGTTTCTCCGTCAAACACCTCAACTCCGTACACCGGCCGCACCACCTTGATGTGGCGCGCTGGCGTTTAAGAGAGGGGACAAAGATGTTTAAATATTCAGACAAACTTCACATTAAAACACAAGACGTAGACGCACACCATACAAGAACTCCTTTGAGATGAGCGTAACTAAGGTGATGGCAGTGGTGATGAGCGTAACTAAGGTGATGGCAGTGGGTGATGAGCGTAACTAAGGTGATGGCAGTGGTGATGAGCGTAACTAAGGTGATGGCAGTGGTGATGAGCGTAACTAAGGTGATGGCAGTGGTGATGAGCGTAACTAAGGTGATGGCAGTATGCAGTGTGATGAGCGTAACTAAGGTGATGGCAGTGGTGATGAACGTAACTAAGGTGATGGCAGTGGTGATGAGCGTAACCAAGGTGATGGCAGTGGTGATGAGCGTAACTAAGGTGATGGCAGTGGTGATGAGCGTAACTAAGGTGATGGCAGTGGTGATGAGCGTAACCAAGGTGATGGCAGTGGTGATGAGCGTAACTAAGGTGATGGCAGTGGTGATGAGCGTAACTAAGGTGCTTCAAAATGCCAGAAAGAGACTTGTGCGATGGAGCTTGAGGTTATGAGGTGAAGGATGAGCTTAAGATGGATGATGAGCCCCATGAAATTACCTTCAATGTGAAGCGTGGCCATCGTCTTATCTGTCCCACAATCACACACGTACTGTCCTTGGTCTTTGTTGGCAACTTTCTTGATGACAAGGGTTCTGCGTTTGCCCTCGGCCTTAATGGCCACCATCTTAGAGGGTTTGACCTCGGCCTCGTTGTGGTACCACATGACCTCCACGTCTTTGCTGAGCTCGCAATCTAGAGCCACCTCGTCTTTCTCCACCGCAGTATAGTCCTGCAGCTTAACCGTGAAGTACGCATCGCCCTCTGGAAGGGGGAAATGTTTGTGTGACTCTCCAGACAGAAACACACATGAATAACAAACAAATACACAGTCCGAGGTAAACAAACAAGATGGGGAACACAAAAACACAACATGTAGAGACAGACAAATGACTCAGGGTGTTCTGTGGAAATACACAACACGTAGAGACAGACAAATGACACACAAACAGGGTGTTCTGTGCAAATACACAACATGTAGAGACAGACACACAAACACACAAACAGGTTGTTCTGTGGAAATACACAACACGTAGAGACACACAAACACACACACATGGACACATATCTGTGGAGAGAAGAAGACGAACAGGAGGAGGACACACATGGGTTTACCTATGACCGTCAGGTTGGCCATGGAGGGCATCCCTTTGGCCTCAGCCTTAATTTGACAAGTATCATCGAGAGTCACTTCCTTCATTTCTAACACGTGTTTCTTCCCGTCCACGTGAGTGAGCACGGTTCTGCTCGGGTGGATTTTGACATCGTTTCTGTACCATGTGACGGGGATGTTCTCATGAGAGAGCTCCAGCTCAAAGCGAGCCGTCGTGCCTTCCTTCACCGTTTGGTCCTTTAGCGGCGAGATCAATTTGAGCCTGATACCTGTAGTGGCATTAGGTGGGAAGAGGAGGCAACTCAATGAGTGCTGTCTGGATCATGAGAAAGGCTCTGCTAGATAATGGCACTCCAGCACTTACCATCCACCGTGAGGCTAGCTGTGGACATTTTGCCCAAAACAGCGATTGTATACGCGTCCTCGTCATCGAACTCGCAGCAGTTTATAATGAGCATATGCTTCTTTCCATCATCGATGATGTCATACTTTTGGTCCGGGGTGATGACATCATCCCCTCTATACCACATGACCTTAGAGACATCCTTCGTGATGGTGCATTCAAACTTTGCCTGTTTCTTTTCAGGCACAGAAACATCCTTCAGCGGGACAACAAAGTCCATCTCGATTTCTGGGTTTAAAGAGGTGACACAGAACATCAACAACACAACAAAACAACAACAACGGTTTACACACAGTGGCCAGTTTACCCGTCGTAAAACATAAATAAAGTCTGCTTGGTAAGGTTCGGTGAAGAACTCGATGTGATCATTCCTCCAAAGGTTTAGTCTTTCGGCAGGACCGGTCCACCACCAACTAGGACTTCAGTTTACTGGGATACTTCAGTTCTTTCTCCACCAGTTACCTACCTGCTTGGACTCAACCCAGTGCCTACTGAACTCTATGATGTTTAACAAATAAACTGGCCACTGTTAACGAACAACATTTAACCACAGACAGTACGAATATCCTGCAAAGTGGCAGCACAAACACACATTTAGACACGTGTCAAATCGGACATATAAACAGACAGGTTTCCATTGAACAGACAACAAATAGAAAACACACAAACACACTGGAAATGGTTGGGATTCTCATCCAAATGTCTCCTGGTCTTCCCGGGCTGCAAGTCTCAAAGAATGGCACACAAAATGCATTTCATTCATCAACCCTTTGAAACAAAGATCTAAGGTCCGCTCCCAAGTGCCTTTAAGCTTTATTGTATTGCCCACGGACCTTACGCCTTTATTTGGACACCTAATATCCTAAAACATTGTACGTCCGGTCCTGGATACCAGGCGCAGGTCTTACCTTTGACGTTGAGCATCGCGCTGGTCATGGCGTTCAGAGCCTGGTACGAAACCTCTCCGGCATGATCCAACTGGCAGTTCTTCAGAGTGAGCTTACGCACCCCGCGCTCCATGTGGATTTCGCACGTCTGGTGAATACATCACAGGATAAAGTAATGAACATGACCATGCAAGAAAAGAAATACCTGCAGTAAGAACCGTGTGACTATTTAACGGAAACAAGTTCATGAAACCGTACCGGGGATCTGGTCAGAACCTCTCCTTTGAGCTTCCATTCGCCGGGAACATCGTGCTCAGAGATCTCCGTCTCAAACACGGCGTCCTGCTTCTCAACCACCTCAACGCTGGCCAGAGGTTTCAGGATCTCAGCCTCGCGCTCTGAGAGAGATGTTGTGTTAGTATTCAGAAACATGGACCAGACTAAAGAAAAGTAAACGAAGCACTTAGGGATGTCACAATACCAGAAAGTCAGTAGTCAATACCAATACCATTTAAACACAGTTCTTGATACCTATAACTAATCGTACCCTTCTTTGTTACCATTAGCATACTGGGTTGGAAATCAAACAGGTCATCATTTCCTAATTACATCTCCTTCCAACACAGTCTCAAGGCATTTCGTGTTATAGTCACGAATTTAATCTATTGATTCGTGTTCACCAACACGATTTCGCCATTGTTTTCGTGTCACACAGAACGATTTTAAAAGCAATGTAAATAATAACAAATTAGAAGGAAAAACAGATTTAAAAAAATACAGATTTAAGTATTCTGACACAGAACGATTTTAGAAGCAATGTATTTATATTGGTAGTATGTTTCGTGCCTGCACCAAATAATAACAAATTAGAAGGATAAAAAGATGACATAAAATACAGATGTCAGTATTCTGAGGCTCTGAGACATTTCTTTTCCTCACTGACGGCAACAAAACTCAGACATTATACAATTTAAAATAAAAGGGATAGGGTTAGGCTTAGGGTAAGATATTGAGTAAGAACATGTTTTTATGAACCACACAGCTTCCGGTCTTCCAAGACCCGACCGGACAAAAAGACGTGTTGCAGGCACGAAACATACTACCAATAGAAATACATTGCATTTAAAATCGTTCTGTGTGACACGAAAAAAAGGTGAAAATCGTGTTGGTGAACACGAATCAATAGATTACATTAATTTCGTGACTATTACACGAAATGCCGTGAGACTGGGTTGGGCCATTAGCATACTGGTTTGGAAATCAAACAGGTCATAATTTCCTAATTACCTCTCCTTCAGACAACTGGATTTATTTACGTTTCTCACACAAGACTACATTAAACACGTCATGATAACGTTATGATTTACCTTTGCCTAATACTTCCATTTGTCTAAAGATGCATCTCAAAGGAGCTTGGCTCAACAGGCTGCTAACAGCTAACAGCTAACGTTAGCTAACTACCTGTAGCTTCTCACTTAAATGTGACCAAGAGATGACATGACCCTGTTAGTCTTGAGTTGAGCTTTGCTCCCCACTTGTTACCAGAGAACTGTTTCTAGTGACATCCCTAAACCAAAAAGCAAGCTAAGTAAGTGGATAGAAAAACCTCCTAGAGTGAGATGGGCGGTGTAAAGGCGTCCTTCCACCTCCATGCAGTACTGCGCCACATCCTCAGGCTGACAGTTCTTGATGGTGAGCGTCAGCTCCTTCCCTTCCTTCTTGATCTCTATCTTGTCTGAAGGAGTGACCTCCTCCTCTCCTTTGAGCCACTTCCAGTTGGGGGACTCCTTGAAGAGCTCGCACTTAAACGTAGCGTTGGCTTTCGGTTTCACATGCTGGTCTCTCAGCGGCTTCACAATCCAATCCCTGATGATTTCTGTTGGAGTGAAACAACGGTTTGCATTAGAAAGAAAAGACGTGCTCCATCATATACAACATATTAAGAAGGTGTATTCTAAGATAAAGCAGAAGGCCCAAAACAGGCTTAGTCTGAATTAGTTTATCTAACTTTGTGGCGGTTTCAAGAATGTTTGAAATTTGAAATGAGGTTCAGGTTCAGGTTCAGGTTCAGGTTCAGGTTCAGGTTCAGGGGAGAATTCAAAGCTGCTTCCCTGAATCTGCAGATATCTGAATGTAGCTGCAGGACAATCAGTGATTTGGCTTCATGGTGATTACATTTTTAAATAAGAATGGACAATACCAGATCTCTACCTGTATCCACTACTTATAAAACAGCTGGATTGATGGATGCGTCTGTCTTTAGGGTTCACTGCTTACCAATGATTTTGACATTTGTTGAGGTCTTGACGTCCTCCTGGCCGGACGCCTCACAGCTGATGAGCCCGGTGTCGGCCTCAGTGGAGTTCTGGATGGTCAGAGCGTGCTGCATGCCGATGACGTTGATCTGAATCTTCCCGGCCTGTTTCTTCAGGACCTCACCGTTCTTCTTCCATATCGCATCCTTCTCTTTGTTCAACTCACAGGTCATGTACAGAGGCTGACCCTTCATAGCCGAGGTCTCCTCCTCCAGCTCCTTGATCCATTTCAATGGAAGCTCTGTGCCCAGATAAAAAGGCAATGAGTGGCGAATGCTTGGATAATGATTAGGAGAAAGATATTCAGGACAGAACTAAATATAAATACCTTCAACAATGAGCTTGGCTTTGCATGATATCTCCTTGCCGGCATTCTTGGCTATACACGTGTAATCCCCGGTGTCAGAGAGCTGGACATCAATGATGTTCAGCTTGCGGTCTTTGCCGTCAGAGGTGAACTTGTGCTTGGGGCTCTCGCGAAGGTTACAGTCGTCTTTCATCCAGGTAGTGATGGCGGTGGAGGGCGAAACCTCGCACTCGAACACCGCAGCCGATCCGATGGACTCGGCTTCCTTCAACACGATGTCCTGAAGCTTCTTGATGAACTTCAGAGGGACGGCTTTGAGCTTGAACCCTGCGAACGGTTCCTCTGGTGGCGTGGGACCCTTTCCTCCGGGCCTCAGACCACGGCCCCTACCTTCTCCGGGGGACGGGGTCTGCTTGGCTGAAATACAAATGGACGGTCATTTCATGAAGGACTCTTTGGAATCACTTCATTACAAGACATTAAGAAAAGACTTACGTTTCAGTCCTCGACCTCGAC
Organism: Trematomus bernacchii; assembly: GCF_902827165.1. Classification (NCBI taxonomy): domain Eukaryota; kingdom Metazoa; phylum Chordata; class Actinopteri; order Perciformes; family Nototheniidae; genus Trematomus; species Trematomus bernacchii. The sequence continues at coordinate 275,978 of NW_022987702.1, forward strand.
CTCCACCTGCTGCTGCTGCTTCTCCTGCTGGTGATCCCTCTGTTCATGAAAAACACAAATGAGTTTCCTGCACACAACGTCATCAGGTGTCTCCATGAACATGCCAGAGAGATGTGTAATGTCCACTCCAATGGATTGGGGAATATGATGTCATAGTGATGGTTGAATAATGACATAATGGAAAGGAAAGGCACATGAATGACTTTCACATCATGAAGAGATGGAACAACAAAACCGAAGGTGGAGATGTCATGGGAACACGTGTTGGACGGATGGAAATGACGGACACACAAATGACAGTTGACAAACAGATTCAACACAAACACAAGAACAAGATGGTGTGAGCCGGGTCACGTTTGAGATGAGTGATTGGGATGGAGGCATGATGGTGGGAATGGGGAGCGATTATTCAGGGCATGAAGGCAGCGTTTGTCTCCGTCACCCAACGAGTTAGGGTCGCCACCATCTCACCTCTCCTGGAGACCCCGGGCACCTCCAGGGCACCTTCCTCTCCTTCACCCTCCCAGTCGTAACTGTCCCGGCGAACCATCTCCCAGCCCCAGGCCTCATCTTCCTCCTGCTCCACACCTTCCTCGTCCTCCTCTTCATACACCTCCTCCTCAGGCTGGGTGGCTATCTTCCTCATCTGCACGGCTCCAGGAGACACCTCCTTCCCCAGGGGAACCTTTCCTTTCCCGGGCTTCGCTGGTTCTGCAGCCTCCTCGGGGGACGGCTTCTTCGGGACCTTCTTCAGAGTCACAGCTTCCACAGAGTCTTTTGGTGAAACTGCTTTAGGAACCCTTTTAAGTGGATCCATACTGGGCCTCCTCTCAGCGGGGACTTTCTCTGCGTCTTTCAGCTTCTCCACCTGAGGAGATGGTGTCTTTCTCAGCTCCACCTTCTTGAGCTGCTCCAAAGGCTTCAGAGCCACCTCTTCCTTCTCCTCTTTTGGCCTCGGGGTGACTCCCTTCTTCAGCTGCAGAGGTTTGGGCTCCTCAGGAACCTTTTTCTGGTTTCTTAACAGGAGTCCTTTTCTTCTCAGCTGGAGCTGCCTCCACCACCTTCGCCGGCTTCTTCTCTGGAGTCTCTGCCATCTCAGGTTTCATCGGTTTAGCCTCAGGCTCTCGTTCTTTAGGTTTGTCCTCTGGACTGGTGCGACGGCGCTGCAGGTCATCAGCCGGCTTCCTCTCTGTCTCCTCCGCTGGCTTCTTCTCAGGCTCTGCAGCCTCTTTGGACGGCCTGGAGAAAGGCTTCAGCTTGACGCTCTCCACCTCTTGTTCCTGTGTTGGGATCTTCTTAACCTTAGTGGGCGCTTTGACCTCCTCAGGCTCTTTCTCCGGAGTTCTCTTTTGATCTACTGGCTTTGACACCTTGGCTGGTGGCTCTTTGACCTCTGGAGGAGCTTTCTCAGGCTTCTTGGAAGGCTCTTTAGTTTCCAGCTCTTTAGGGACTCTGTCTAGCTTCTGGAAAGGCACAGAGTCCCTGTCTAGCCTCTCTTTCTTGTCTTTCTCCGGCTCCTCAGATGGTTTAACAGGTTTCTCAAACGGTTTTAATGTGATCACTTCTGGTTGCACTTCATCTGAAGGCAGTGTCCTCACCTTCTTTAAGGCTGCAGTAGGCGGGGCAGGTTCCTCTTGCTTTGGGGCTTTGGGAGTTTTCTTCAAAGAACTCTTCTCTTCTGGTTTCTCATCCTTTGGGACAGGTGTGTGACGGGTCCAGGCTCCTCCAGGTGCTTCTTCCTGGTCCTTTTCTTTAGGCTTCAGAACTTCAGGCTTCTTCACCACCTCTGCTTTGTCTCGAGGCTTCTTCTCCTCTGCGGGTCTCCTGGTGGCGATGGACATCTCCACCGCCTCCTCCCTGTGCAGCTCCTCCACCTGGAACACTGTGGTCTTCGTGACCTTCTGAGGTCTCTCCTCTTCCTCAACCTCTTTCAGTTGAACTGAAGGAATCTTCTTCAGTTTGATTATCTCCTGCTCTTCTTCTACTTCTCTCATGACTCTGCTCGTCTTCCTCAAAGTGGGAATCTCCTCTTCAGTCTGAACTTTACCTTTTCTCTGCAGAAGAGGTTCTGAGGTGGCAAAGGTTTGACATTACTTATGAAACGTAACGAATGACACCACACTTTGTACACACACACACTTATCACCATATATAAAACTGATAGATAAAGATGACAGTACAACAGTAACCAAAAAGACAACAGGACACAACAGACAGACATGTATTGTGTGTATGCATTTAGTATTCTTTAAACAAGTAAGATCTTTTGATGTCCCAACATCTCCAACTGTTGCTGTTGTGAACCTGGGGTAGGTTTAGAGTTGGTGGCGCTATACAAGTATCATGCTGTGTATTTCTTTAGCTGTTAGTAACTGTGTACTGAATGTACTGAGGTGAGCGGGAACCGGTGCTCCTACCTTTCTTCACTCCTCCCGGTGCTTGGACGGGTCCCTTGGTTTGATCTAATACAGGATTATAGTTCAGACAGTTGTTAGTTAGAACATTTCATCGCTCATAAATAGCAGTTTCACTGATTTATAAGTCGGAAGACCTTCCCAAGCGCACTCAAAGAAATGATAGCTGATGGGATTTGTGGTAAAGATGTGACTGAGTATGCAGAGTGGTCTAGTCTCACGTGGTTTAGTGGAATGACATGGGGAATAAGTAAAGAGATGACATGAAGAGTCCAAGGACAGCTGTGGCATGCTTCAGTTAGATGTGTGGTGAATGAACAAACAGGACACACAACATGAACAGACAAACATCCCAATGAGAAGGCCGGACCGACCAAGATTAACGGTGGAAACACACAAGTGGGGGGGGGGGGGGTCAGTCAACATTTCCAGTGATGAAAATGGAAGTGTAAAAGATGGATAGGACTGGAAATCTCAAACAAAGAGGATGTTTCAAGTTCTTCCTATACCTCTACCTGTTTCAGGAGATCTCTTTTCCACCACGGCTGGTTGTTCTTCTTCTGCAACCTTCCTGGTTGCTTCTTCAGCCTTTGGCTTGGCCACTTGATAAAAGAGGGGATTGTAAAGTAAACACACTTTTCTTTGGAAGACGCACAAGGTCTTAGTACAAACTCTTTCCAAGTTATTATCTGTATACCTGGCTTTGCTTCTTCCTGGGGAGTTCTTCTCGTCTCTATCTTCTTGCTCTTGTCTGTGACTTCAGGCTTTTTGGCAGCTTCTTGAACTTTTACAGCCGCCTGCGGTTTGCTCTCTTCAAGTACAAAGTCAAAAGGGAATTCAACAGAAAGCTCTCCACAAACACAAATATATGTTGGCTCTAAGAGCTTGAAACCATAAAAAGGCAAAGTTCATATTTCTATGAAGAAAACCTTTTTCCATTGTCCTTTTGATAAAGATTCAAAGATCATGTTCGCTCAAGAGTGACATTCTTCTTTCACGAATGCCTCACAGACAGAAACACAGAGACAGACACACCATTAAGACATTTAAAAGAGAGGTCGGTACCTTCTTGAGGAGCAGCTGGCTTTACCAGTGCTTCTGTGACTTGTGGTGGAGACTCCATTCCCTTCACAGGAACTTTGAAATGAAATGATACGACAATCAGAAACTCAGTAAGACTGATGGGGTGAGCACTGGACCAGCATGCAAACACAAACAGAACGAACAAGATCCAGGATGGAAACATACAAGGGCGGACAAGTTGCAGAAAACTTCTCACCTCATTTGTGTAATGAAATCTCTCAGGTAAAAATAAACATCAAGGACACGACAAACATAATTAGACAAAGCAATGAAGAGAAACCCAAGGTGGAAGCGTGGTGATATCAGGTGATCAGAAACCAAGAGTCTGTCTGAGGCGACAGGAGGACGGTTCTTCACAATGAGCAGGAGTACAGTTTGTGACGACACAGAATGGGTGGTGTGACATGGATGTCTTCTTGAAATGGTCGAAAGAGGTATGAATCTAATAGAGGTGCACAAGGGTGTGTGGTGCTCAGGTAAAGTAAAACACGTGCTCGGTGACACATAACATATCTCCCTCTATACCTCTGGAAGACTCTTGAAGGGTGACTCGTTCTTTTCCTTCTGGTTTCAAAGACAACACTTCCTGAGCAGGGAGGTACCGGACGTCTGCTTTGAGACAAGACTGCTCCACCTCTGACTTCCTATTGACACTTTCTCCGTATTCTGGAGTCTTTTTCTGAACCATCTTTGGCTTGGTTGTATCTGTTACTGAGGGCTCTCTGATCGTTGCTGGTTGGTATTTCCCAGACATCTCTTGGGTTTTATGCATTTCCACAATCGTTTTTGTGGGTTTAAGTAACTGACCTCCTTTTATTTCTACTTGTCTAATCTCAAGCTTTTCTTTTTCAGGAAGTTCTTTGAGGATTTTGTTTGTTCCTACCATTACTTCAGTCTTTATGTCTTTGGGTTTAGCCAACTTCAGGCGTCTTTCTAAAGGTGCTTCCTCTACATGGGATGACATTGGATGTTGTTGTTTGGCAGCTTGGTCTCCAAAAGAGACACATTTTGGTCTTTCTTCTATATATTTAAAGTCTTGTTCGGCTGACATTGTTCTAACGTCCTTGAGAATTTCTCTTTTGGTATATTCTTCTGCAATAAGTGATTCTTTAGACGTCACAGGTGTTACTGTAGCTCTCTTATCTGTAACCATGACGACCTTTGGCTGAATCCCTTCTATTGTATCAGATTTATTCAAAGCCTTTTTAAAAGATTCTGTTTGAGTAGTTTCTCCAGTTCTTGCATATGTGTCTAAATGGTCTTTGCCTCGCAGTGATCCTTTAGTGGTGGTTGTTTGCATGGGAGTAACTTTGGTAGTTTTGTCAACAAGTGTTCCAACCTTGGACTTTCTTCCTTGAGCTCTAAACTCTTCAGTTTGACCTAGCGTCAGGCTGGTACCTGTTGTGTGTTCCACTTTCTTTAAAGGAACATCCACTGGCTGTGTTTTACTTGATGTAATGTCTTTAACAAGATCGTCAGGGGTAATAAACCTCTGTGGAGTCTCAAATTTAAACTCATGTTGTTTCATAATCAATGGTTTTTCATAAGCAACATCCATGACAGGTGTCCTTGAAGCTTTCCTCTCTATTTGGTCCTGCTTTGTTTCTACATGTGGAGCAGCACTGAGGAAAGGCTCTTTCACTGTGTCTCTTCTGGACTGAATGCTTTTCATTGGAGACCGTTCTTGGTCTCCTTTCAATGTTTTCCGAGTCTTTTGTTGAGTAACAGCTGACGCTTCTGCCTGTTGTTGAGTTTGTTTCTGTTCTGTTAGCATTTTATTATCTTTGTCTGTAATCGTTTGTTTCTCAGCCTCCACCCTTCCCTTGGTGGACTCAAGAGAAGCCTCACTGGACTCATAAACGTCCTCTCTACTGGATCCAACGTCTTTCACACGCGTGCCAGGTGCAACACATCTTTGCAGGGTGTCTGATTTCACATCTCCATCTTTAACTATCTGGTGTTTTCCAGCTGCGACCTCCATCACAGGAGCAGCTGAGACCATTCTCTCAGCTGGTTGTGTTTCTGTTTCCTCAAGTGGAGTAATACTACCGTATTCATCTGTCACTGTAACTGACTTAGACTGCACTTCTTCAGAGGAACGTTTGTCCAACTTCAGTGCTTTCTCTTTTAGGGATTTTGATTTCTTTGACTTAATGTGTTCAGTCTCTGCGTGGGTTCTGCCTGTCTGCTCTTCACGGGTTTGTATCTCTTCAACTGGAAGACCTGCAGTGATTTGATCCTTGACTGTGAGTTCTTCTGAAGCTTCTTGCTCCACCAAAGAGCGTTGATATGCTTCTTCTGGTTGGGATACAGTTAGAGCTTTTCTTTCAATGTTCTGTTTATCAGGTAAATCCTCTTTAATGGGAGAAACCTTTTCTGTCTGATCTTGAACTACGTCTACTTTTGAAAAGACTGGATGTACTGTAGTATCTTTTGAAGACTCCTTTGACTTTGTAGGAACATCGTCAGACTTGTAAACATCCTGTTTTGTTGACCTAATGTCTTTAATGAGCTCATCAGGTGTGATATATCTTTGGAGAGTGTCTGATCTAACGTCTCCTTCTGTCACTATCAGACATCTTTCAGAAGCAACCTCCATCACAGGAGCCAATGAAACCTGTGTTCCACTTGTTCTGGATTTGCTTCTGGGACGAATGGAGTAACACTACCATATTCATCTTTCACTACCACTGTCTTAGACTGCACTTCCTTTAGGGGAGTTGGTATAGTTTTGTCCAACCTTTTGCCTTTCTCTTTAAGGGATTTATTAGTCTGGAAATCTTCCATTTGCATTTTAGTTGCTTCTTTCTTTTTGGAAATGTGTCCATACTCATCTGGTGCATTGGATGCATCTTGTTCCATCGCTATGTCTGTTTTCATTTCCTCCATCACAGGAGGAACGACAGTTGGACAATCTGTGGTAGTTTTGTCCGTTATTGGAAGTTTTTCTTCTGGTTTACTTGAAACCTTTCTTTTTGGAGATGTATCTTCAGCAATGTCTTCCATGGGTTTGGATTGGACTATCTTATGTTTAAAAGTATCAGACGTTTCACTTGCAACCTCCATGGCAGGAGCTTCTTTAAACTTTCTTTGAACTTGTTTAGTGTCTGAGACTTCCAAGGGTGCAACACTTCCATATTCATCCTTAACTTGAACTACTTTGGACTGGATCTGTTCTGCTTCAGAGGGTTTGTCTTGCAGAGCTCTCACAGAATCATGGATCTCCGTTTGTCTGGGCCTTTTTGCTTTTATCTTTACAGTTTCATCTTGAATTGTTTGGACTAATATCCTGTCTTCTTCTTGAGAAATGTCTAACTTTGTCTTTTTTCTTTGATCTCAGGTTTAACTTCTACTTTAGTTTCAGTTGTATCGTGTTCACGAGGAACACTTGTGTCTATTTTGTCTTTCTTTGGATACCCTACAGTCTGAATGTCTTCCACAGTCTTTGCTGACTCATCTCGTCTCCTGGTCTGCCATATGTCTTTCTTTGGACGAGTGCTTTCAAATGGACTGATTGTTTTCTCTGGAACATAAGTTACTTCAGGCTCAGTTGTCTCCAAGGGTATGCTGTCAATTTGCTCCAGTCTTTTTAGGGTCTTCTTCTCAATGGGAGCCAACATGGGTGTCTTACTTTCAATTGGGACTAACTTGGACCTGATTTCGTCCTTAACGTCTTCAGACGAGATCATGTGTCGAGGAATAACAGTGTTAGTGTCTTGTTGTCTGTCCATTGCCTCCTCCATCACAGGTGCCTCTGAAGTCCTTCTTAGGACATGTTCTTGTTTGATTTGTGTAGTTTCAAAAGGTGTAGTACGACCATATTCATGTGAAACTGCAACGGTCCTGACCTCTTCAACGGTCCTGGCCTCTTCAACGGTCCTGACCTCTTCAACGGTCCTGACCTCTTCAATGGTCCTGACCTCTTCAACGGTCCTGGCCTCTGCAACGGTAGTCTGTTTGGATTGGTCTGACAGTTGATCTGTTTGAGCTTTACCTTTCTTATGATGTTCTTCAGGTCCAGTTTGGACTTTTTGATCTTTAATCTGGACGCCAAATTCATCATCGGAGACTTTCATCTTAACATGTGTTTCCAGTTGTTTTGGGGCCCCATCTTCAGCGGGTGTTACTTTAACAATGTTCTCTTTAACTCTTATGGATTTCAATGGGATGTGTTCATCTGGAACCTCTTCACGTCTGGCTCCCTGCGGTCCTCTCTCATTCAGGGGAATACATTCAGAAGCTGTTTCTTCAAAGAACTCAGTTTCTTCCACTGTTGCTAATTCAGTTCCTCTGGTTTCTGCTAGTCTTTCAGGAGCTACTGCAAGTTCTCTAGAACTTTCCTCCACTAAAAGTGTATCTGAAGCCCTTCTGTCCGCTTGTTCCTGTGTTGTTTTAAGTTGAAATGGTTTCACTTTAAAGGTTTTATCTCTAACTGTGCTGAGCTTTACCTGGTTCTGTTGAACGATAATCTTTTGAGGTTTCTGTTGTTGTTGTTGTTGTTGAGATACTGATTCACTATCTGTTAGTTCCTCATCAGATGTTGCACGCTTTGTGGCAAAGTCTTTAGTCTCTGCATGTTTTTCAGGCGTACCATGTTTAATGAGAGGCAGCTTTTCAGTGTTCTCTTCCACAGTGATGGGTTCTGTTGGGATGTGTTCATCTGGAACCTCTTCACGTCTGGCTCCCTGCTGTCCTCTCTCATTCAGGGGAATACATTCAGAAGCTGTTTCTTCAAAGAACTCAATGTCCTCTTCCACTGTTGCTAATTCAGTTCCTCTGGTTTCTGCTAGTCTTTCAGGAGCTACTGCAAGTTCTCTAGAACTTTCCTCCACTAAAAGTGTATCTGAAGCCCTTCTGTCCGCTTGTTCCTGTGTTGTTTTAAGTTTAAATGGTTTCACTTTAAAGGTTTTATTGCTAACTGTGCTGTGCTTTACCTGGTCTCGTTCAACGATCATCTTTTGAGTTTTCTGTTCGCTATCTGTCGTTTCAATATCACTAGTTGTGTCCATCACAGGCGTGTCGACACCCTTTCCTCCGCCTTCCTTTCCCGCTGGTCCCTTCTGTTTGATGAGAGGACCTGAGGCAGCTCTGTCATGGAGTATCTGGCCTTTGTTTTGAGCTAACTCGATCATCTCTTTACGTGGTGCCGTTTCTACAGGTTGCACATCTGTCATCTGGGTTTGTTGGAGTCTTGGTTTTGTGCCTTTAGAAGGTCTGTCTTTACCCTTGTTACCGCCTGACTGTAATGACTCTTCATGTTCGACTAACTTCTGTGTTTTGCCGGTCGGTGTTTCTTTAGAGGATTCTTCTGTCAAATCTGAAACTGATGTTTGCTTTTTGGGTTTCTCCTGTCCAATCCCAGCAGTCCCTCTAGTTTTCATAGAAGTATCTGCATCTACTGATGAAATGGGATCCTTTGTTTTAGCACTTTTGTCAGTGACTGTTGATTCAACGTCTTTGTCTTTAAGGGATTTGACTTTGTTTTTAGTAACACCAGCTGGCTTGTCAGCGTCATATTGTTCATCAGATTTACATAACACGAGTGTTTGTATGGCCTCTCCTTTGTTTAACCCTTCAGGTGGAAGTAATTTAGTGTACTTGCTGTTAGCTTTGACTTTTACCTGAGCTTTCGGAGGTTTCTGCATTAGTGATGGTTTGATCCCCGCAGAGACACCTAACCCAATGTCCTCTCTGTCTGCAGTGCCTTGTATATCTCCTATTGGTGCTTCTCTGTCAGATAACTGGATCATTGGAGAGGTTGCTTCAATGACTTCTTGCTCTGTAACGTCCTTTACTTTAATAGCAGGGACTTCACCTTTAGTTCGGACTCTTGTCTTTGACTGTTCATCCTCAGCTTCACCTTTGATTGGCTTCTGCTGCCTCTGTTTGTGAGGAAAGGCCTCAGGAGTAAATGTATCTGTAACGTCTTCAGATTGAAGTGGAATTCGTTCAGTTTGAGACGTTTCTAACAACATTTGTTCTTTTCCTTTTTCAGATTTGGATGCGATTGGTTTCAAATGAATTTCTTTATCTGTAGTTTCTTCACTTGTGGCTCGCATTGGTTCTTTTTTCTTTTTAGGCACCTTTCTCTCAATGGATTCCTGTTTTCTCAGTGATTTTGGTTTCTTTGTTTTCTCAACAACAGGAGAAGTTATTTCTTCCCTTGTTTTACCCTTTTCACTTTTAGCCGGAGGGTCTCCAGTTGTTACCATCTCAAACCCTATTTGATCAGCTATCTCTTTACTACCAGTGTCTCCTTCTTCAGTGGTAGCTTGCTCTGAGATCAGATGCTCTACCGACTTACCGGAGACATGTTCACTTTGCTCTTGTCTTGGTTTTGTCTTTTCTTGCCGACTAACTTGGACTTTTTTAACTACAGCGTCCTCGTCTTCAACCGCTGCCTGCCGTCTCACTTTCTGCGCCACATCAGTCCTGCTCTTTGACAAGATCTCAGGTTCTTTAGTTTCAGTTTCTTTCTCTTGAGGTTTGACTTCTATTTCAGGAGAAACTGAACGTCTCATCTTAACTGTTCCTTCAATCGGACTGACTTTGACTGCTTCACCTTTATGGAGAGCTTCTTTATACCCTTTAGCATCTTTTTGAAGGTCTTTTATTTCTTTTAGAGAATCAGGTTTTTGGACAGAAGACTCCTCCTGAACTTTCCTCTCACATTCACTTCCTGTCATGCTGAGCCTGTCTCTAGTTTTTGAAATGCCTCTTGTTTTAACAGCTCGTCTCTTTGAGCCATCAGTAACAGATACTTCACCACTTATTTCAGACACTTCTTCCATCGCACTTAAAACCTCTTCTTCCTGCAAAGATGTAGGACCCTCGCCTTCTTCATGCTTGCCATATACTTGTGCTTCAACCTCTTCTCTTGATCTGGAATCAGTGTGACGTCCGGCTCTCTCCCCAGCCTTTAACAGACCGCTGGCTGCCGCTTGAGGACGGAAGATGTTAAGAGTTTTGAAGAGAAAGCACCATGAAGCGGTGCCAAGAGGTTAGAGGGGAACAACAAGAGTTAGACGAGACAAACACAGGTAATAAGAAAAGGAGCTGACAGGAAAATGTGCCGTGGATGTTGTACCTCTTTTTCCTTCTTCAGGAGTCCGAGCAGCAGGAGGAGGAGGAGGAAGGGTCGTGGGAATCGTCTCGGCCTCAAATTCTGGTTCTTTAAAGAATAATAGTTTTATGTTTAACGCAAGATATGAGCATGACAGGAAAGGGATGAAAGAGAACCCCTTTACAACAAGGTACAAGGAGGGTTTGACAATGGGGTTACAATGAGTCTGAAAGGATGATTCAGACTCATTCTCATACCCCTGGTGGTCAAGAGCAAACCTGAACAAAGATAAGACAATGTGAGTGTTATCATGATGTTAGGTGGTCTGTTTGTACCTCTGGGAGATGCTGCTTTTGAAGGTTTTGTCCGAAGACTTCCCTCAAATAAAACACTCGTTTCCTCTGTTCTCTTGTGATCTGTTCCAGTTCTTGCAGAAACAACTCCAGTCTCCTTTTTGACCACTTTGGTGTCTCAGGTTTGATATCTGTTACGGACTCTTTGGGTTTGACCTCTGGCGTCACGTCTTCAGAAACTCTGTCCTTCTTCTTACTAAATATCTCCTCAGATGTTTGCTGCTTCTCTTGTTTCTTTACCAAGACTCTCCCTGGAGCACTGCTCTCATCCTTTGGGGGAATGACCTTTTGACTTTCTTCTACCATCTTTACCTGAGACAAACTCACTTTGGTTGTTTCTCTTCAACTGTGACTTCCCTCTTTTGAATAGTCATGTCCTCACTTCTCCTGTAATCTTCTTTGGGAATATCTGATATGATCTGGCGTCGTGACTCAGTCAAATGCTTTCCTTCAAGCGCTTCAGTCTGTTTTCTAGTTGCTGTGCTGATAATAACGGCTTTATCTATTTCTTTGACTGGACTCTTGACTTCCTGTTGCCCTCTGTATGCTTTCTGTTTCAATGCTCATCTCTCTTCCCTCCTGTATGGAGATGTCCCTTCTTTCTTGTCTGACCGCCTCGCTGTCTTTCCTCTCGTCTGTTAAAGACAAGATGGACTGAATACTGAACTCTTCTTCAGTGGTTTCTATCTGAGGTCTAACCTCCCTACCCTGGGTCAGATTTCTGGACTACAACAACAATGGTTTCTTGTGTTTTTGAGACTCTGTGTTTGGACGCCCGGGTGTCTTTCCTCCCTGCAGAGTCAGTAACAGATATCTCGCCTCGCACTTCAGACTTCTCTGGACGTAAGAGGTCTGATGTCGGCTCTACGGTCTCGCCAAGACGAGCCTCTTTGCCTTTGGCGTGTTCTTGGTGTTCCCACACTTCCTCTTCGACGTGATAAACGTCCCGAGTCTCCTGAGCTGCTCTCCTGAGCTCGATCTTAACGAGACTCTCAGTTTCTGGGAGTTTTAAGAGTTGTAGAAGAAGAAGAAAAGGCGTCATGCGGCGGCGCCAAGAGGTGAGAACAAAACACAAGGATTAGGAACACAGATGAAGCACTTGGTTAAAGCTTCAGGTGATCATGTTTATCACCAAGAGTTAAAGTGGTTAAAGTACTCCATCAGGGTTTCAGATGGTCGGTACCTGTTTCTGCAGGAGAGACTTTTCTCTCTTGTTCCATCTTCACAATCTTCTTGGTTTCTTTTAAAGATAATCCAGTGAGAAGGTCGAAGATCATTTTAAAAGAAGAGAATTAAGACGTTTAACAAACATAAGGAAATAAACAACGTACATGTAATAACACGAAACACAGCAAGAGATTAGAAATCAAAGAGGGATGTCCGAGGTTTTTAAAGAAGTGGCAGCAGCTCAGTTTGTATTTAAATACTCCTTACATCTGCTATACACCCAAACAAAAGTCAATGGTTCATAGTTTGTATATATATATTCAGTATAGTCAACTGAAGCTTATTCAAAGGTGAAATTAGATCAGTTATAATCTCTTACGTGTGATTAAAACACTTTTCTTGGTTTGCATTGCTGGATTTCTTTTGGACCAAGTTTTCCATAAAAACATTCAAGCCTTTTTTTGCTTGACATGTTTTGTAAGGCTCCACAGGGACCCTGCTCTCCTCTGGTGCTAGACAGAGGAGAGCAGGATAGCAGGGACAAAGGGCACTAAGACTGTACATTGAATATCATTAAATATCATCAAACTGAAACCTAAGTTTGATCCTTCAATGTATTCATGAGAAAGAAACGTGATCCTACCACTGGGTGGCGCCAAAGTAGCCAATGCACATCAAATACGTTTAAAACATCATTTTGAAGTATAGTCAGCATTTTAGCAAATAAAACATTTGACTCGTGGTCAAATAAAGCCTTTGTCAATGAATATTATTCCATTTAAATCATCAAAGAGGTTTCATTACTTACAATAATTAGTTTTGAGTGTACATTTAGATGCCATATAGTGAGTGAGCTGCTGGTTCTCATGCATGAAGAAGACGTGTTTAATGAAAGAGTTGAGGTCTGCCTCGGCTGTACCTTTAGTTTCAGACACCTGCTCAGGTGTTCTATCTACAGAGACCCTCTCTGGTCCTTTCTGAGACACCGGTTCAGGTGTTCTATCTACAGAGACCCTCTCTGGGCCTTTCTGAGACACCGGTTCAGGTGTTCTATCTACAGAGACCCTCTCTGGTCCAGGTTTGACTTCCTCAGGAGTCCGCTCTTCTTCAGACACTTTCTGAGAAACCTTTACAGACTTCCTCTCAGGAGGAGCCTTCTCCACGGCTCGTTTTTCTGGAACCTTCTTTGGTATTTCATCTGCTTTTCTCTGGGGTGCCAGCACTTTCTCTGGGACCCTCTCTGGGACCCTCTCAGGGACCCTCTCTGGGACCCTCTCTGGGACCCTCTCAGGGACCCTCTCTGGGACCCTCTCAGGGGTCTTTTCCTTCACCTCAGCCTTCCCTGGCGGTTCAGGTATTTCATCTGGACGCCTCTCAGGTTCAAACACCTTCTGAGGGACTGACTCAGACACCTCTTCAGGCACCACTTGTTTGGGCATCACAGCTTTAAGAGGGTTAGACACAAACACATGCACAAGACATGACTAGAAAGAATGTTGCAATGTGCTGGCGCACAAACAAAGATCGTTTTAAACCAACGTGGAGTTACTTCACTCAAATGACCCTTTTCTTTGGTCAATTGTCTTAAAGTGCCAATAGTTTGGTTCTCATCATATCATTGTTCAAAGTGATGGAAAGTTGAGTGGCGTAACTCCAGAGTCAAAGGACCCAGAACAGAGTCTGGGAACATTAAGGTACCTTTGTGTTTCTGTGTCGGCTCTTCTTTGGGAGGAGCAGCAGCTGCTGGTTTCCTTGCTGCTTTGGGAGCCACAGGTCTGTCTTCCTCCACAGGTCTGTCTTCCTCCACAGGTCTGTCTTCCTCCACAGGTCTGTCTTCCTCCACAGGTCTGTCTTCCTCCACAGGTCTGTCTTCCTCCACAGGTCTGTCTTCCTCCACAGGTCTGTCTTCCTCCACAGGTCTGTCTTCCTCCACAGGTCTGTCTTCCTCCACAGGTCTGTCTTCCTCCACAGGAACTTTAAAGAGTATCATTTACAAGCATTAACAGCCTTTACATGTACAGAAGAGTTTGTAAGATGCAAACACTCTAACGAGTGCAAGACAAGACACAAGACGTGCATCCCCATGGTAACCACAGTTAGACGTTAGACGAAACAAACCAGGAGCCGGAGAGAGGTTAAGATGAAGGTAAGAGTTTGGGTTTTAGGGTTACGGTGATGATGAAGAACTTTGTTTTACTCCAAACAAACACAAAAAAGATCATTAGGCGTGGAGTTAAGACACATCTCACTCAGAGACGCTGTGTACCTTGCTTTGGAGGTTCCTTCGGAGCAGGCTTCGGTTCTGGTTTGGCTTTCTGAGGTTCTGGTTTTGGCACTTTCACTTCAGGTTCAGCTTTCTTAACTGCTGGTTCAGGTTTGGAGACCTTTGCAGGTTCAGGTTTGGAGACCTTTGCAGGTTCAGGTTTGGAGACCTTTGCAGGTTCAGGTTTGGAGACCTTTGCAGGTTCAGGTTTGGAGACCTTTGCAGGTTCAGGTTTGGAGACCTTTGCAGGTTCAGGTTTTGGAACGGGCAGTTCTGGCTCCGGTTTACGAACTTCTGGTTTGGCTTTTGGAGCCTCTGGTTCTGGTTTGGCTTTTGGAGCGTCTGGTTCTGGCTTTTTCACCACCGGTTCAGGCTTGACCTTTGCCGGCTGTGGTGTTGCAGCCTCTTCGGGGACTTAAAGCAACATTTAGTTTAGACTCAACAATCAGGACACACAGAAAGTCAAAGATTCGCTTCCACACTCGAAGCTAAACACATGAGCCGTCTAAACACTCAGGACGGAGAAAACAGACACACAGTTACACTCAATACGTTTCAAATGAACCCACAAAGGAGGGAAGGAAATACCTTTGGAGGGGGGGGTAGCCGGCTTCTTTACCGCCACTGGCTTAGCTTCCGGCTCCACCTTCACCGCCGGTTTGGCTTCAGGTTCTGCTCTCTGCTTGAGCTTGGGCTCAGGCTCAGGTTGAGCTGCAGCTGGTGCCTGAGGCTTGGGCTCAGCTTCAGGTAGGCAAGACAGACATTAGCTAATGTTAGCATTACGTTGTGGTAGCATTTAAGAGTTATGAAGAGTCTTCAAAACAAGAGTTCAGACACTGATAAAGAGTGGAACAGTTTAGAGCTACAGAGCACACACAGGAAGACAGACATGAAGAGGTTAGCGGCTACGTAGCGTGAGGACGATAAGCTGCTACTGAAGACGTCTGAAAGTACCTTTCTTTGGCAGTCCAGGCTTCTCCGCAGGGGGTGAGGGCACAGCAGCAGGCTTCTGAACCTCCTCTGCTTCTTGTAAGATACATTTAAACACATTATCAACCAGAGAGTCAAAGAACAGCAGACAGAGATCAGTCAGAAAGCATGAGGCGAGTGTCGTCAGTGCAACAGAGTGTCGTCTGCACAGAGTAGGTCGTCTGCACAGAGTGAGACTGCACAGAGTGTCGTCTGCACAGAGTGAGACTGCACAGAGTGTCGTCTGCACAGAGTGAGACTGCACAGAGTGTCGTCTGCACAGAGTGAGACTGCACAGAGTGTCGTCTGCACAGAGGTGAGACTGCACAGAGTGTCGATCTGCACAGAGTGTCGTACTGCACAGAGTGAGACTGCACAGAGTGTCGTCTGCACAGAGTGAGACTGCACAGAGTGTCGTCTGCACAGAGTGAGACTGCACAGAGTGTAGTCTGCACAGAGTGAGACTGCACAGAGTGTGTCTGCACAGAGTGTCGTCTGCACAGAGTGTCGTCTGCACAGAGTGTAGACTGCACAGAGTGAGACTGCACAGAGTGTCGTCTGCACAGAGTGAGACTGCACAGAGTGTCGTCTGCACAGAGTGAGACTGCACAGAGTGTCGTCTGCACAGAGTGTCGTCTGCACAGAGTGTCGTCTGCACAGAGTGTCGTCTGCAACAGAGTGAGAGTGTCGTCCTGCACAGAGTGAGACTGCACAGAGTGAGACTGCACAGAGTGTCGTCTGCACAGAGTGAGACTGCACAGAGTGTCGTCTGCACAGAGTGAGACTGCACAGAGTGTCGTCTGCACAGAGTGTCGTCTGCACAGAGTGTCGTCTGCACAGAGTGTCGTCTGCACAGAGTGAGACTGCACAGAGTGTCGTCTGCACAGAGTGAGACTTTCAGGAGAGAGATGTGAGAGAGGGAGACGTCTCTACCTTTAGAAGAGGCTTTCTTCTGCTCGGCTTCTGAAGCGGCAGCAACCTTTCTCTCCACCGGCTTTCTGGCTTCTTTAAAATGTCAATACATTTAAGTGAACATTCACAAAAAACCACATTTCCAGTTCAAACACACAGAGGAGCAAAGTGTGAGAAAGCTTGATAGATATGAACCAGGTGCATGCTGGTACCTTCAGGGGGGGGGGGCTCCTTCAGTGACGCCCTCGGCTTCTCCTCAGGCTTTCTCTCAGCTTTGGGAACTTGAAAAAGACACCGATTGTGTTAACAACACAAGAGAGGAGCGTTTGCAGGTGAAGCAAAGAAGCGTCAGAAGATAATAAAACAACTTCAGCAAAGAACGTCTCAGAGATGAAGAGTGCTCAGGGACAAACAGACAAAGATTTTAGTGGTGGACGACACACGGGTGAGTTTGCGTTTCCTGAAGCGCGGAGCTGAGCAGGAAGTCAGGTGTTCATTACCTTTGGATGGAATTCCTTCTCTCATTTCAACTTTCTTGGTCTCTACTTTCTCCTCCACTGCCACTCTGGAAGCTGCAAGGAAGCACAGAGGAACCAGAACCATCAGCACTGTCTGTCACAAAAAGAGTTTATCTCCTATATGTCTGTCACTAATGTGTATATTACCTTCTGTAATGTCATGCAAACAGACTCAAATGGTCTCTATGTGTTGATAGATGGTGTTACAGCAGGTTATCAGAGCAATGCAAGTTAGAAAACTAAATAATACAACACTCTAATACAACAAGAATCAGGTATAAACATTTCAAATGTAAGCAGGAATTAGACGTGGAATCCAATGCAAAGCAATTATTACAATGCATTGTGGGTAAGAAATTAGAGTGTATAAGGGAAGCAGAAAAATGACCTGAGACTGAAATAAGGAACCAAGAGGAGACACACACACACACACACACACACACACACACACACACACACACACACACACACACACACACACACACACACACACACACACACACACACACACACACACACACACACACACACACACACACACACACACACACACACACACACACACACACACAAAGAGTTTTAATCCCAGATCGACACGAGAAAAGACTTTGTCTGTGAAACGGCGACAAGACGAGAAGTCAGTGAGTGTGTGACGGAGAGATGGAAGACACAAAGTTTGGAGACAAACAAACAAACAGACAAAGCACAGTGTATTATACAGAGGCCACGTGGTGGTGGGTTAGGGTGAACGCAAGAGGCAGGTTTGGGACCATTCACAAGTTGAGACCTAGATCTAGGAATGATCAGAAATGTTTAAATAACTTCTTAGTTATCATTCAGATATACCGCATATGTGTTTCCCATATATGACTTCAAAGGAGCCAAACTGCAGGTTCTGTTGTTACACTGTCTCACAGACATTAAGTAATGTACTCGTTCACATTTACACATGAACGAGTACATTCAAAAAACTTCTTAATATTTACACTTTTCTTTTTTTTTATTATGAGTGCTATATTATTTGTGCAGATATACACAAACGTTTCTGATCAGATTATTGATCTTGTTTTCCCAGATCTGCTCGGTTGTTTGAATGGAGGATGAAGATGATGAAGATGAGGAAATACAACATGGTGTACCTCTCTGCTGCACCTGCACCTCTTCTTCATAGTGATATGAATATTCGGCCGATTCTTAAACAAACAAAGGGTTAATATCTGGATTAGTTTGATCGTCAGTGAGGGGGAACAACAGAGGGTTGTTACATCTGATGTGTAATTAAGATCTATTCATACGATTATTCATTCATTTGTTTTTGGTCAAATCTCAAGTGAGCAAAAACATAATAAATACCTTGTTTTTGTTCAAACTCTTCTTCATATTGAAAGAATTCAGAAGTTTCTTTAAAGGTAAAAGAACACATGCGTTAATTGAGATATTAAAGAGTTTAGTAGTTGATTCAGAAAGATTCTCACTTTTCTGGAACTTTCTTTAAACTCTGGTTAAATGTTAGAAATGGTTTTCTTATTGTTGGTTTGAAGTCTTACCTTGCATTGCCACGGATGAAGGCACTTCAGGCCTCTGAACTGAGGAGTCTGGGACATCTAAAGAATATGGAATATGCTTTTATAACCAAGCTTTATTTAAAAGAAGCTCACAGTACTCCGTGTACAGAAGAAAAACACTGATGGTAACTGTTCTCCAATCAAGGAACAGTTTGACATTTTGGAAAATCCTCTTGTTTCCCAACATTTTGGGATTTGGATGATAAATAAAAGGTAACATCAGCCAACTGCAAACTGCTAGTATACTGCCGCTTAACCAAAGACTTTGAGATGTCCGTAACATTCAGTAGTTGTACACATTAACCCTGAAACCCCAATAGTCCAAAACATTTGTAGAACAGCACGTTATCCCCAAACAACGGGCCATTGCTCTGAAACCACACACTGCGGGGAGTGAGTGGTTTCTGAACCATTTAGAGCAACGACTGGTTTGTTTTCAGGATAACATTTTGTTGGACAGTCGGCTTTCGCTATAGTTGGAGATTTGAGTCTATTGGGATATTGGAATGATGGGTAGTCCCAAGATTATGCTATTTGTCGGGACGCTGGGTGGCAGTTTTCCCAAATGTCCACTCTTTGTTCTGAGCTAGGCTAACATGTCTACAGGGATGAAACGGATGAACTCAGAGAACAAGAGGATTCACCTTCAATGTCGCTAATAGATTGAAGTTGTTGAATAAATGAATGACTTACCCATGGGCACCATTGCTAATTCAATTTCTGTGAAAGAGGGGGGAAGAGTGAACAACGTGTTAAAGGCTTCACCAGACAGGAACAGAAACAGAGAAAGATGGCGGCGTCTGACTGTACCTTTGCCAGACAAATAAAGCTCAGCAGTGCTCTTAGCCTCTCCTCGGGGCTCCAACCTCACAATCACTGAGTACACGCCTACACGGGATTATTAATGAAGACGTTTAACACTCAAGGCATCAAAAACAATGAGGTAAAAAATCTCTGTGGGCTCTGTGTCGGGCCTCGTGGCGCTCTACACACCTTCGTCTTCGGTGGCCACGTTTCGGATGACCATGAAATGTCTTCGGCCCTCGCTTGTGAAGTTGTACTTCGGGCTCTCTCGCAGTTCCCAGGTGTCTTTGTACCACGAAACGATTGCGTTGTCGAAGGACACCTCGCACTCAAAGGTGGCCGACTGGCGCTCGTTGACTTCGATGTTGTGGATGCGTTTGGTGAAATGAATTTGTTCAGCTAAAACAGATAAAGACGGGAATGGGTCAACGGGTTTGGCATCACAACCAGGAATGTAAGACAACACTTGAATGGTAGTTGTTTTGGTTTTTTATCGACACAACATCCACACGGTTAGAGATGATGATCAGAGGGCGAGGGATGCACCGATCCGATTAACGAGCTGGATCCGTGATGTTCGGGACGATCTATTCTACCTTTACGACTGATTACACCTGTACTACGTCTGAGGAACACCTGTGCTACGTCTGAGGAACACCTGTGCTACGTCTGAGGAACACCTGTGCTACGTCTGAGGAACACCTGTGCTACGTCTGAGGAACACATGTACTACGCCTGAGGAGGAACACCTGTGCTGCGTCTGAGGAACACCTGTCCTACGTCTGAGGAACACCTGTGCTACGTCTGAGGAACACCTGTGCTACGTCTGAGGAACACATGTACTACGCCTGAGGAGGAACACCTGTGCTACGTCTGAGGAACACCTGTGCTACGTCAGAGGAACACCTGTCCTACGTCTGAGGAACACATGTACTACGCCTGAGGAGGAACACCTGTGCTGCGTCTGAGGAACACCTGTGCTACGTCTGAGGAGGAACACCTGTGCTGCGTCTGAGGAACACCTGTGCTACGTCTGAGGAACACCTGTGCTGCGTCTGAGGAACACCTGTGCTGCATCTGAGGAACACCTGTCCTACGTCTGAGGAACACCTGTGCTGCATCTGAGGAACACCTGTGCTACGTCTGAGGAACACCTGTGCTACGTCTGAGGAACACCTGTGCTACGTCTGAGGAACACCTGTGCTACGTCTGAGGAACACCTGTGCTACGTCTGAGGAACACCTGTGCTGCGTCTGAGGAACACCTGTGCTGCATCTGAGGAACACCTGTCCTACGTCTGAGGAACACCTGTGCTGCATCTGAGGAACACCTGTGCTACGTCTGAGGAACACCTGTGCTACGTCTGAGGAACACCTGTGCTACGTCTGAGGAACACCTGTGCTACGTCTGAGGAACACCTGTGCTACGTCAGAGGAACACCTGTGCTACGTCTGAGGAACACATGTACTACGCCTGAGGAGGAACACCTGTGCTACGTCTGAGGAACACCTGTGCTACGTCAGAGGAACACCTGTGCTACGTCTGAGGAACACATGTATTACGCCTGAGGAGGAACACCTGTGCTGCGTCTGAGGAACACCTGTGCTGCATCTGAGGAACACCTGTCCTACGTCTGAGGAACACCTGTGCTACGTCTGAGGAACACATGTACTACGCCTGAGGAGGAACACCTGTGCTGCGTCTGAGGAACACCTGTCCTACGTCTGAGGAACACCTGTGCTACGTCTGAGGAACACCTGTGCTACGTCAGAGGAACACCTGTGCTACGTCTGAGGAACACATGTACTACGCCTGAGGAGGAACACCTGTGCTACGTCTGAGGAACACCTGTGCTACGTCAGAGGAACACCTGTCCTACGTCTGAGGAACACATGTACTACGCCTGAGGAGGAACACCTGTGCTGCGTCTGAGGAACACCTGTGCTACGTCTGAGGAACACCTGTGCTGCGTCTGAGGAACACCTGTGCTGCATCTGAGGAACACCTGTGCTACGTCTGAGGAACACCTGTGCTACGTCTGAGGAACACCTGTGCTACGTCAGAGGAACACCTGTGCTACGTCTGAGGAACACATGTACTACGCCTGAGGAGGAACACCTGTGCTACGTCTGAGGAACACCTGTGCTACGTCAGAGGAACACCTGTGCTACGTCTGAGGAACACCTGTGCTACGTCTGAGGAACACCTGTGCTACGTCTGAGGAACACCTGTGCTGCGTCTGAGGAACACCTGTGCTGCATCTGAGGAACACCTGTCCTACGTCTGAGGAACACCTGTGCTGCATCTGAGGAACACCTGTTGGCTACGTCTGAGGAACACCTGTGCTACGTCTGAGGAACACCTGTGCTAACGTCTGAGGAACACCTGTGCTACGTCTGAGGAACACCTGTGGCTACGTCAGAGGAACACCTGTGCTACGTCTGAGGAACACATGTACTACGCCTGAAGGAGGAACACCTGTGCTACGTCTGAGGAACACCTGTGCTACGTCAGAGGAACACCTGTGCTACGTCTGAGGAACACATGTATTACGCCTGAGGAGGAACACCTGTGCTGCGTCTGAGGAACACCTGTGCTGCATCTGAGGAACACCTGTCCTACGTCTGAGGAACACCTGTGCTACGTCTGAGGAACACATGTACTACGCCTGAGGAGGAACACCTGTGCTACGTCTGAGGAACACCTGTGCTACGTCAGAGGAACACCTGTGCTACGTCTGAGGAACACATGTACTACGCCTGAGGAGGAACACCTGTGCTACGTCTGAGGAACACCTGTGCTACGTCAGAGGAACACCTGTCCTACGTCTGAGGAACACATGTACTACGCCTGAGGAGGAACACCTGTGCTGCGTCTGAGGAACACCTGTGCTACGTCTGAGGAACACCTGTGCTGCGTCTGAGGAACACCTGTGCTGCATCTGAGGAACACCTGTGCTACGTCTGAGGAACACCTGTGCTACGTCTGAGGAACACCTGTGCTACGTCAGAGGAACACCTGTGCTACGTCTGAGGAACACATGTACTACGCCTGAGGAGGAACACCTGTGCTACGTCTGAGGAACACCTGTGCTACGTCAGAGGAACACCTGTCCTACGTCTGAGGAACACATGTATTACGCCTGAGGAACACCTGTGCTGCGTCTGAGGAACACCTGTGCTACATCTGAGGAACACCTGTGCTACGTCTGAGGAACACCTGTGCTGCGTCTGAGGAACACCTGTGCTGCATCTGAGGAACACCTGTCCTACGTCTGAGGAACACCTGTGCTACGTCTGAGGAACACCTGTGCTACGTCTGAGGAACACCTGTGCTACATCTGAGGAACACCTGTACTACGTCTGAGGAACACATGTACTACGCCTGAGGAGGAACACCTGTGCTGCGTCTGAGGAACACCTGTCCTACGTCTGAGGAACACCTGTGCTACGTCTGAGGAACACCTGTGCTACGTCTGAGGAACACATGTACTACGCCTGAGGAGGAACACCTGTGCTACGTCTGAGGAACACCTGTGCTACGTCAGAGGAACACCTGTCCTACGTCTGAGGAACACATGTACTACGCCTGAGGAGGAACACCTGTGCTGCGTCTGAGGAACACCTGTGCTACGTCTGAGGAACACCTGTGCTGCGTCTGAGGAACACCTGTGCTGCATCTGAGGAACACCTGTCCTACGTCTGAGGAACACCTGTGCTGCATCTGAGGAACACCTGTGCTACGTCTGAGGAACACCTGTGCTACGTCTGAGGAACACCTGTGCTACGTCTGAGGAACACCTGTGCTACGTCTGAGGAACACCTGTGCTACGTCTGAGGAACACCTGTGCTGCGTCTGAGGAACACCTGTGCTGCATCTGAGGAACACCTGTCCTACGTCTGAGGAACACCTGTGCTGCATCTGAGGAACACCTGTGCTACGTCTGAGGAACACCTGTGCTACGTCTGAGGAACACCTGTGCTACGTCTGAGGAACACCTGTGCTACGTCTGAGGAACACCTGTGCTACGTCAGAGGAACACCTGTGCTACGTCTGAGGAACACATGTACTACGCCTGAGGAGGAACACCTGTGCTACGTCTGAGGAACACCTGTGCTACGTCTGAGGAACACCTGTGCTACGTCAGAGGAACACCTGTCCTACGTCTGAGGAACACATGTATTACGCCTGAGGAGGAACACCTGTGCTGCGTCTGAGGAACACCTGTGCTACATCTGAGGAACACCTGTGCTACGTCTGAGGAACACCTGTGCTGCGTCTGAGGAACACCTGTGCTGCATCTGAGGAACACCTGTCCTACGTCTGAGGAACACCTGTGCTACGTCTGAGGAACACATGTACTACGCCTGAGGAGGAACACCTGTGCTGCGTCTGAGGAACACCTGTCCTACGTCTGAGGAACACCTGTGCTACGTCTGAGGAACACCTGTGCTACGTCAGAGGAACACCTGTGCTACGTCTGAGGAACACATGTACTACGCCTGAGGAGGAACACCTGTGCTACGTCTGAGGAACACCTGTGCTACGTCAGAGGAACACCTGTCCTACGTCTGAGGAACACATGTACTACGCCTGAGGAGGAACACCTGTGCTGCGTCTGAGGAACACCTGTGCTACGTCTGAGGAACACCTGTGCTGCGTCTGAGGAACACCTGTGCTGCATCTGAGGAACACCTGTGCTACGTCTGAGGAACACCTGTGCTACGTCTGAGGAACACCTGTGGCTACGTCAGAGGAAACACCTGTGCTACGTCTGAGGAACACATGTACTACGCCTGAGGAGGAACACCTGTGCTACGTCTGAGGAACACCTGTGCTACGTCAGAGGAACACCTGTCCTACGTCTGAGGAACACATGTATTACGCCTGAGGAGGAACACCTGTGCTGCGTCTGAGGAACACCTGTGCTACATCTGAGGAACACCTGTGCTACGTCTGAGGAACACCTGTGCTGCGTCTGAGGAACACCTGTGCTGCATCTGAGGAACACCTGTCCTACGTCTGAGGAACACCTGTGCTACGTCTGAGGAACACCTGTGCTACGTCTGAGGAACACCTGTGCTACGTCTGAGGAACACCTGTACTACGTCTGAGGAACACATGTACTACGCCTGAGGAGGAACACCTGTGCTGCGTCTGAGGAACACCTGTGCTACGTCTGAGGAACACCTGTGCTACGTCTGAGGAACACCTGTGCTACGTCTGAGGAACACCTGTGCTACGTCTGAGGAACACCTGTGCTACATCTGAGGAACACCTGTACTACGTCTGAGGAACACATGTACTACGCCTGAGGAACACCTGTACTACGTCTGAGGAACACCTGTACTACGTCTGAGGAACACCTGTACTACAGCTGTACTACGTCTGAGGAACACCTGTGCTACGTCTGAGGAACACCTGTGCTACGTCTGAGGAACACCTGTGCTACGTCTGAGGAACACCTGTGCTACGTCTGAGGAACACCTGTACTACAGCTGTACTACGTCTGAGGAACACCTGTGCTACGTCTGAGGAACACCTGTACTACGTCTGAGGAACACCTGTACTACGTCTGAGGAACAGCTGTACTGCGTCTGAGGAACACCTGTGCTACGTCTGAGGAACACCTGTGCTACGTCTGAGGAACACCTGTGCTACGTCTGAGGAACACCTGTACTACGTCTGAGGAACACCTGTACTACGTCTGAGGAACAGCTGTACTGCGTCTGAGGAACACCTGTGCTACGTCTGAGGAACACCTGTGCTACGTCTGAGGAACACCTGTGCTACGTCTGAGGAACACCTGTACTACGTCTGAGGAACACCTGTACTACGTCTGAGGAACACCTGTACTACGTCTGAGGAACACCTGTGCTGCGTCTGAGGAACACCTGTACTACGTCTGAGGAACACCTGTGCTGCGTCTGAGGAACACCTGTGCTGCATCTGAGGAACACCTGTGCTACGTCTGAGGAACACCTGTGCTACGTCTGAGGAACACCTGTGCTACGTCAGAGGAACACCTGTGCTACGTCTGAGGAACACATGTACTACGCCTGAGGAGGAACACCTGTGCTACGTCTGAGGAACACCTGTGCTACGTCAGAGGAACACCTGTCCTACGTCTGAGGAACACATGTATTACGCCTGAGGAGGAACACCTGTGCTGCGTCTGAGGAACACCTGTGCTACATCTGAGGAACACCTGTGCTACGTCTGAGGAACACCTGTGCTGCGTCTGAGGAACACCTGTGCTGCATCTGAGGAACACCTGTCCTACGTCTGAGGAACACCTGTGCTACGTCTGAGGAACACCTGTGCTACGTCTGAGGAACACCTGTGCTACATCTGAGGAACACCTGTACTACGTCTGAGGAACACATGTACTACGCCTGAGGAGGAACACCTGTGCTGCGTCTGAGGAACACCTGTCCTACGTCTGAGGAACACCTGTGCTACGTCTGAGGAACACCTGTGCTACGTCTGAGGAACACCTGTGCTACGTCTGAGGAACACCTGTGCTACATCTGAGGAACACCTGTACTACGTCTGAGGAACACATGTACTACGCCTGAGGAACACCTGTACTACGTCTGAGGAACACCTGTACTACGTCTGAGGAACACCTGTACTACAGCTGTACTACGTCTGAGGAACACCTGTGCTACGTCTGAGGAACACCTGTGCTACGTCTGAGGAACACCTGTGCTACGTCTGAGGAACACCTGTGCTACGTCTGAGGAACACCTGTACTACAGCTGTACTACGTCTGAGGAACACCTGTGCTACGTCTGAGGAACACCTGTACTACGTCTGAGGAACACCTGTACTACGTCTGAGGAACAGCTGTACTGCGTCTGAGGAACACCTGTGCTACGTCTGAGGAACACCTGTGCTACGTCTGAGGAACACCTGTGCTACGTCTGAGGAACACCTGTACTACGTCTGAGGAACACCTGTACTACGTCTGAGGAACAGCTGTACTGCGTCTGAGGAACACCTGTGCTACGTCTGAGGAACACCTGTGCTACGTCTGAGGAACACCTGTGCTACGTCTGAGGAACACCTGTACTACGTCTGAGGAACACCTGTACTACGTCTGAGGAACACCTGTACTACGTCTGAGGAACACCTGTGCTGCGTCTGAGGAACACCTGTACTACGTCTGAGGAACACCTGTGCTACGTCTGAGGAACACCTGTGCTACGTCTGAGGAACACTGAGGAACACCTGTGCTACGTCTGAGGAACACCTGTGCTGCGTCTGAGGAACACCTGTGCTACGTCTGAGGAACACCTGTGCTACGTCTGAGGAACACCTGTGCTACGTCTGAGGAACACCTGTACTACGTCTGAGGAACACCTGTACTACGTCTGAGGAACACCTGTACTACGTCTGAGGAACACCTGTGCTGCGTCTGAGGAACACCTGTACTACGTCTGAGGAACACCTGTGCTACGTCTGAGGAACACCTGTGCTACGTCTGAGGAACACCTGTGCTACGTCTGAGGAACACTGAGGAACACCTGTGCTACGTCTGAGGAACACTGAGGAACACCTGTGCTACGTCTGAGGAACACCTGTGCTACGTCTGAGGAACACCTGTGCTACGTCTGAGGAACACTGAGGAACACCTGTGCTACGTCTGAGGAACACCTGTGCTACGTCTGAGGAACACCTGTGCTACGTCTGAGGAACACCTGTACACCTGCAACACCTGTACACACCACTGAACCAGGCAACATCTGGGGCCGTCACCCAATAAAAAGTCTGTCTGGCTTTTAAACAATGTCTCTGTTTTTAGAATTTCTATCTCAAATAACCACCAAAATGACTGTTTTTCACTCTTTGCAAGGAGAGTGCATCGACTCTTTTCAGTTTGTTGTGTTCTCCTTAGAGCTTGAATCCTGTTTTAACATAAACGGGTAACGGGACCAATCGGGGTTTGGAATAATGGGACATTATGAAATAGCAGATTTTTGTCGAAAACCAGGTATCGATGCCTTTTTCAGGCAAATAGGGATAATGATGGGCAATAGACGGAACATGTTTCAGACTGCTCAAGTTCAGAGTAACGGGCCATCGGGACAACGACCGTTTGCTTTCAAGGATATCTGACAAAACTACTACGATGGGTCAATTGTTTGCATCAAATAAATTGCTTCTTCAACTGACTGTTAATATCTTTAATAGACATCATATCATCTGGACTGCAGCTGCAACATTAAGGAGAGTTTGGACCACAAAAGTAAAGCCAAAGACCTGCACCGCCCCCTGGTGGTCAGCTGTTTAGGAACTGCTGGATAGCGATTTCTATTACCTTGGTGGTGTAGCACTATCCGATGTTGCTTTGACTTTAAAGATAACCTCTCTTCCACACAATACAATGCAGAATCCAGATCGGTGCATCCCTGCTGATGATGGCTGGATGTTTGAGGGGGGGGGGGGGGGGGGGGGGGGGTGGGGTTTGATGGATTTCAGTCGTAAGAAGACAACCGAATGAGATGATGGCGGGACGTTTTGTTTTTTGCAAGATAATCCAGAGCGTGAAGAGTTAAGACAGAAGGAGTGACCCCAGAAGAAAGAGAGAAAAAAGAGTCGGGCGTTAGTCTCAGATGGGGGGGGGGGGTCTGAAGAGGTTAGTGAAGACGCTAGCAGGACGGTTCCTGTACAAACCTTCCACCCACAGGTCGGCCGAGGACTCCAGGGTCTGGTACCTGCAGGAGTACCGGCCCTGGTCTTGGGTCTTCAGGTCTCGGATCAGAAGCTTCTGAACCTTGTGCTTCACCTCCGACGTGTACCTGCCCTTCATCTCTAAACGCTTCCCGTTTTTAAACCACTGAGCTTCTACATTAGGGATGGACAACTGACAAGACAGCGAGCATGACTGGCCTTTCTTACCCGAGGTCTCCTGCAGGTGCTTCTCAACCTCCGCCTCTGCAACACACAGCAGAGAAACACAGCGTGAGAAAATATGCTGACAAAGTCAAACTCTTACTACACATTTTTGAAGCTTTTCTCATTACTCTGACATTCAAGTGCTTCAGCTTTCTGCTCAGTGTGCGTTGGTTGTGTTTAGAGGCAGAGCGAATGACACGCTTTGTTATAAAAGGTAGAGAGAGCATTTGATCAGAATTTCTATTTTTTCTCAGATTTTCAATCTTTTTTCTAGGATTTCAATTTCTTCTCCGAATTGAGTTTTTTTTTTAAATGTTGACTTTTTTTATCAGTTTTTTTATCAGTTTTTTGACTTTTTTCTCATGATTGTACTTATTTTCAGATTTGTCCTTTTTTTTCCTCATATTTCACTTTTTTCAAATTTCTTATTTTTCCTCAGATTTCTGACTATTTGTCTTTTTTTTCATTTTTGAAGTTTTTCTCATAATTTTGATTTTTTTTCACAGATTTAGATTTTTTTCAGAATTTAGATTATTTTTCAGATTTATGACTTTTTTTCTCAGAATTAAACATTTTTTCAGAATGTTGACTTTTTCTAATTTCAATCTTTTTTCTAAGATTGGAATTTTTGACTTTTCCTCCGATTAATGCGTATTCGTTGCACTTTTTAACATTTACCTTGCAGGACTGTTACTGGTTTAGAGTATTTATGCGCTGAGTATCTGAGTATCTGAGTATCTGAGTATGTGAGTATGTGAGTATCTGAGTATCTGAGTATCTGAGTATCTGAGTATGTGAGTATGTGAGTATCTGAGTATCTGAGTATCTGAGTATGTGAGTATCTGAGTATCTGAGTATCTGAGTATCTGAGTATGTGAGTATCTGAGTATCTGAGTCTCTGAGTCTCTGAGTCTCTGAGTATCTGAGTATCTGAGTATGTGAGTATGTGAGTATCTGAGTATCTGAGTATCTGAGTATCTGAGTATCTGAGTATGTGAGTATCTGAGTATCTGAGTATCTGAGTATCTGAGTATCTGAGTATGTGAGTATGTGAGTATCTGAGTATCTGAGTCTCTGAGTCTCTGAGTATCTGAGTATCTGAGTCTCTGAGTCTCTGAGTATCTGAGTATCTGAGTATCTGAGTATCTGAGTATCTGAGTATCTGAGTATCTGAGTGTCTGAGTGTCTGAGTACTGACCGGCGACGGCAAGTTTGGCGCTGGAGATGTGCGGCCCGCAGACGACCCGGTAGTTCCCCTGGTCGGCGGGCTGGCAGTTCTTGATCTTCAGCAGGTGACGGTCTCCGCTGATGCTGATGTCGTACTTGTCGCTGGAGTCCAGTTTCTGCGTTCCCTTGTACCAGGACAGCGTGATCTCAGGGTAGTTGATCTTCACCTCGCACTCGAACAGCGCCTCCTTTTGGGTGAAGATGCACTGATCCGAGATGTCCTTCATCACCGTCACCGGCTGCAGCGGAGAAAACACATTATTGTAGAGACACTTTTAGATTCAGTTGTTATCTGTGCACGGTGAGTGTGTGTGTATGAATGCATAGATTAAGTGTGCATGTCGGTTTATTTATCAATTTAATTCAATTATTTCAGTTTGATCTCTTTGCAAGAAGTGTCCTATATTTCTGAATTAGTTATTTATTATTATTATTTATCTCACATTCCAATCACAGAGATTATTTATAGTTTTTTCTCAGAAATCTGTGATTTATTTGTACTATTTTTACTACTATCCCATAAACTATATAGGGACCCCTTTAACTGCCTCTACTTGGATCCATAATTATTTAATATTTAACCGTTAATGTCGTAGAATTTACATTCTCAAGTTTTTTAATTGTTCTGCATCAAATAAAATGTGTCTGGAGATCAGTTTAAAATATCCTCAGTGTGATCAAAAATACATTTGATTTGTGTTTTGTAACAGATCATCTGTGTTTTCCCAGCGGTCAGTGAACGCCTCCTGACCTCTGTGCGCTCCATCCTCTTCTGAAGGTCGGCCACCAGGCGAGCCATGTCCTCATCCGACTCTCTGTCCGCACGCTCCACTTCCTGCAGAACACACACCGCGTTATCCATCAGGACGTCCACACACACACACACACACACACACACACACACACACACACACAGACACACACACACACACACACAGACACAGACACAGACACAGACACAACACAGACACAGACACAGACACACACACACACACACACACACAGACACAGACACAGACACAGACACAGACACACAGACACACAGACACACAGACACAGACACAGACACAGACACAGACACACAGACACAGACACACACACACACACACACACACACACACACACACACACACACACACACACACACACACACACACACACACACACACACCACACACACACACACACACACACACACACACACACACACACACACACACACTCACCGGTCTGCCGCTCTCCTCTGCCTTCTCCTTCTTCAGCTGCTCGATGGCCTGCAGGAGGCCGCGGTAGTCTGTGATTCCGTACATGCGAGCGTACTTCTCGTACTCTTTGGGGTCCACGTTCCTCAGCAAATCCACGATGTCGATGTCCTTCTCCTCCTGAGGACTCTTCTGCTTCGACGGCGTCCTGACAAACACACCGGCAGAGGTTAGAGATCAATACAACCAAAGATTTAGATGAAATACGAAAGACGTGGAGTTGGGATGAAGAACTGGAAACTTTGAATGGGAAATAAAATTAAAATTCCCCGAACAAACGGCCAGAAATGTGTGAACTCTTTGTAACCATCGGCAAAAGAAATTGTTTCTAAAAATCCCAGAATTGCTGCTTGGCTTTTGAGATGAATTTAAGACTAACTGGTATATGATTACAGAAAGGTTATTGGATTCTCATTTACACAAGTTGCTGAGTTTTTATTGAAATGGTGAGATGTTCCTGATCTGATGTCCCTCTGGTCAGAGCTGACCAGAGGTGGGGACTCGAGTCACATGACTTGACTCGAGTCCCCACCTCTGGTCGGAGCTTAGTCATAGATGAAAGAAAATGCTCTCAGAAGCTGAACCCTTCCTGTCAGCTGAACACTCACTTCTTGAGTTTGGCGCGCAGGTCTCCCTCGAGATGCGCCGACCCCTTCTTCTCGTCCACCTGCAGGTCGGCGCTGCTCTCGATCTCTCCGTGCTTGTTGTTGGCGACGCAGCGGTACTGACCCGAGTCCGACTTGGTGACCTCCCTGATCTCCAGCCGGGCCTCCTGGCCCTTCTGCTCCATGGAGATGCGTCCGCCGTGCGTCACCTGACGCCATTTCCCCTTCATCCACTTCACGCTGGGGATCGGGTCTCCGCCCACTTTAGCGATGAAGGTGGCTGTTCCCTCTGAGGGGGGGGGTGGGGGGGGGGGGGGGTAGAGACTCGTCAATATATTGGGTTTAAAGATGACAGGTTTGTTTGTGGCTAAATAAAGAATATCGCCCTCATGGATCTGTTTATGTCACAGAAATATGTTGCACAAAAATGCCATCTATCCACCTATCTCTCTATCTCTCTATCTCTCTATCTATCTATCTATCTATCTACCTATCTATCTATCCACCTATCTATCTCTCCATCCATCCATGTTTAATATGTAGTGTGTTTGCTCCTCACTCTCTGTGACGTGGATGGTCTGTGGCTCCTCGATGAAGAACAGGTTGTCCAGTTTCTTGGCAGCAGCCGGAGCTTCAGCCGGAGCAGGGACTCCAGCTTTCTCTGCACAAACAACAACAACAATAACAATATTACAACAACTGATGAACTACCTTTATACATTTAAGAATGAGTAAATGCATTTTAAAATACACGCACAATGATATTAAAACATTGTATAAATGATGGAATTAATAAATAAACAGGAAATGTAATATCAATGGGAATGATTAGATATATAAATACATGAAAAAGCAAAAAGAAACAGAAATATCAATAATAATGCGATCCTTTACTGATACTATAACTTGTGGTTCATTTATTCGTCTATGAATTGATTCTATATGTTGTCAGCGTCTCTATATGAGACCACCTTCCAGCTTGAATCAGCAGCATGTGGTCAGAGCAACAGAAGCAGGTGGGTCTGTAGAGTGAGTCTATCAGAGAGCTTTCTGTTCCTTACCTTTCACGGTGACCTTGGCCTTGCAGAACTCGCTGCCGGCATCGCTGCTGGCCTTGCAGAGGTAGTCCCCGGCGTCGTGTCGGGAGGCGGGGCTTATCTCCAGAGAGGCCGTCCCCTCGGAGAAGCTGATCTTCGTGCTGCCGGCCGACGTCAGGTCCTTCCTGTCCTTCATCCAGCTGATCGTCAGCGGGGGGGAACCAACAACGTGGCAGCGCAGACTCAGCTTCTCTCCTTCGTCCACAGTCTGAGGCTTCAGAGGCACGTCGAACACCGGGGCCTTCTTCGCCTCTGCAGGAGGAGGAGGAGGAGGAGGAGGGGGAGGAGGAGGAGAAAAGGGTCAATGCAAAGACCAAATCACTCACAGGTGACCCATGACTAATGCGTAGGAGAGTAAGAGACAAAGAAGACGGCTATAAAGAGACAAATCATAACGCCTTCAAAGAGGCACACAGCAACAAAGAGAGGCTAAAGAGCTGAAGCGCTGCCTCTCCCCCCTCTCGCAGCGTCACGGGGGTCCCAGCAGACCCACCTCTGATCCCCACAGTGACGTCGCAGCAGGACTCCCCCGCCTCGTTGGAGGCGCGGCATTGGTAGGACCCGCTGTCCGTCACCCGGCTGCTCTTGATGCACAGCACCGACACGTTGCTCTTGAAGCTGACGTCGTACTGGTCCGAGCTGAGGATCTCCGAGCCGCCTCGGAACCAGCGCACCGAGATGGGCTGAGAGCCCGACACCCGGCCCTCCATCTTCACCAGCCGGCCCTCCGTGTCCTCCATGTGCTCTGACGGCTTTTTAGTGAACACGGGGGGGGGTCTTACGCTCTGAGAACAAGAGAAGAAGAAGTGAGGAAGAAGTGCCCAGAAAGGGGCCGGGGTTAGTGAAGAAACGGGTTAGAGAAGAGGTTAAAGGTTAAACACGCCCACAGACGGCCTGAGGCAACACAAGAACACCTGGAGGACTTTAGGTCCACTGCATCGCTCTTTGGCTGTTCTCTCACATGGGACTACTTTTAGACCCTCATGGTAAAAAGTCCTCGTAGTTTCAAGAAACATAAATGATAATCTGATTTAAAGTGTCTTTCCCAATGGGGAAAAGTATTTTGTAAGGTTAGAGAAGAGGGTCTAAGGTTAGAGAAGAGGGTCTAAGGTTAGAGAAGAGGGTCTAAGGTTGGAGAAGAGGGTCTAAGGTTAGATAAGAGGGTCTAAGGTTAGAGAAGAGGGTCTAAGGTTGGAGAAGAGGGTCTAAGGTTAGAGAAGAGGGTCTAAGAGGGTCTACGGTTGGAGAAGAGGGTCTAAGGTTGGAGAAGAGGGTCTAAGGTTGGAGAAGAGGGTCTAAGGTTAGATAAGAGGGTCTAAGGTTGGAGAAGAGGGTCTAAGGTTAGATAAGAGGGTCTAAGGTTAGAGAAGAGGGTCTAAGGTTAGAGAAGAGGGTCTAAGAAGAGGGTCTAAGGTTGGAGAAGAGGGTCTAAGGTTAGATAAGAGGGTCTAAGAAGAGGGTCTAAGGTTGGAGAAGAGGGTCTAAGGTTAGATAAGAGGGTCTAAGAAGAGGGTCTAAGGTTGGAGAAGAGGGTCTAAGGTTGGAGAAGAGGGTCTAAGGTTGGAGAAGAGGGTCTAAGGTTAGATAAGAGGGTCTAAGGTTAAAGAAGAGGGGGTCCCGGGGTAACCCTAAGTACCTTTGACCGTGATGTCGCAGGAGCACGAGTCCTTGCCCGTGTCGTTGGAGGCGTGGCAGAAGTATTTTCCGGTGTCGCCTTTATCGGCCTTCGTGATGGTGAGGTGGGGGGTGTTTTCCACGCAGCTCATCTTATAGTTCCCCCCACTGCGAATGTCTTTGTGGTCTTTGGACCATGTGACTTTGATGGGGGCGGAGCCGGTCATGTGACACTCGAGCTCGATGCTGTCGCCCACTGTCACCTCCTGAGGGGACAACTTCCTGTCGAATATCGGTGGGAAACGAGGCGCTGCGAAGTCCGAGGAAGAGCGTGAGGAAGAGGAGGAAGATGAGGAAGAGGAGGAAGAGTCAAGACAAGAGGAAACATTACAGTCAGGTCGACGAGGATCTGCTGAGACCTCTGATCATTTAACCTCACATCAAACCAACATAAGAAAGAGATATGACAACCAACGGACAGACAAAAGTGTTTTCTATCAGTTTCAGGTACCTATCAGGTGTTTTCTATCAGACTCAGGTACCTGTCAGGTGTTTTCTATCAGACTCTGGTACCTGTCAGGTGTTTTCTATCAGACTCAGGTACCTGTCAGGTGTTTTCTATCAGTCTCTGGTACCTATCAGGTGTTTTCTATCAGACTCAGGTACCTGTCAGGTGTTTTCTATCAGACTCAGGTACCTGTCAGGTGTTTTCTATCAGACTCAGGTACCTGTCAGGTGTTTTCTATCAGACTCAGGTACCTGTCAGGTGTTTTCTATCAGACTCAGGTACCTGTCAGGTGTTTTCTATCAGACTCAGGTACCTGTCAGGTGTTTTCTATCAGACTCAGGTACCTGTCAGGTGTTTTCTATCAGACTCAGGTACCTGTCAGGTGTTTTCTATCAGACTCAGGTACCTATCAGGTGTTTTCTATCAGACTCAGGTACCTGTCAGGTGTTTCTATCAGACTCAGGTACCTGTCAGGTGTTTTCTATCAGACTCAGGTACCTGTCAGGTGTTTTCTATCAGACTCAGGTACCTGTCAGGTGTTTTCTATCAGACTCAGGTACCTGTCAGGTGTTTTCTATCAGTCTCAGGTACCTGTCAGGTGTTTTCTATCAGACTCAGGTACCTATCAGGTGTTTTCTATCAGACTCAGGTACCTGTCAGGTGTTTTCTATCAGACTCAGGTACCTGTCAGGTGTTTTCTATCAGACTCAGGTACCTGTCAGGTGTTTTCTATCAGACTCAGGTACCTGTCAGGTGTTTTCTATCAGACTCAGGTACCTGTCAGGTGTTTTCTATCAGACTCAGGTACCTGTCAGGTGTTTTCTATCAGACTCAGGTACCTGTCAGGTGTTTTCTATCAGTCTCAGGTACCTGTCAGGTGTTTTCTATCAGACTCAGGTACCTGTCAGGTGTTTTCTATCAGACTCAGGTACCTGTCAGGTGTTTTCTATCAGACTCAGGTACCTGTCAGGTGTTTTCTATCAGACTCAGGTACCTGTCAGGTGTTTTCTATCAGACTCAGGTACCTGTCAGGTGTTTTCTATCAGACTCAGGTACCTGTCAGGTGTTTTCTATCAGACTCTGGTACCTGTCAGGGTGTTTTCTATCAGTCTCTGGTACCTGTCAGGTGTTTTCTATCAGACTCAGGTACCTGTCAGGTGTTTTCTATCAGACTCAGGTACCTGTCAGGTGTTTTCTATCAGACTCAGGTACCTGTCAGGTGTTTTCTATCAGTCTCTGGTACCTGTCAGGTGTTTTCTATCAGTCTCTGGTACCTGTCAGGTGTTTTCTATCAGACTCAGGTACCTGTCAGGTGTTTTCTATCAGACTCAGGTACCTGTCAGGTGTTTTCTATCAGACTCAGGTACCTGTCAGGTGTTTTCTATCAGACTCAGGTACCTGTCAGGTGTTTTCTATCAGACTCAGGTACCTGTCAGGTGTTTTCTATCAGACTCAGGTACCTGTCAGGTGTTTTCTATCAGACTCAGGTACCTGTCAGGTGTTTTCTATCAGACTCAGGTACCTGTCAGGTGTTTTCTATCAGACTCAGGTACCTGTCAGGTGTTTTCTATCAGACTCAGGTACCTGTCAGGTGTTTTCTATCAGACTCAGGTACCTGTCAGGGTGAGCTTGGCTCTGCAGGAGGCGGACCCCACGCTGTTGGTGGCTGAGCAGGTGTACTCCCCAGAGTGCCTCATCTCTCCGTGGGCGATCTCCAGTGCCGCCGTGTTGTCGTTGTACGTCATGGTGAAGTCTCCGCCCTGCTTTAGGGGCTCTCCGTCTCTCAGCCAGGTGACCTCCAGCGGAGAGGAGCCGGCCACGCGGCACTCGAACCGCACCGCCTGGCCCTCCGTCTGCTGGAGGCTGGTCATCTTCTTCGGGAAGGAGGGCGGGGATTTGGCCTCTGGGGGAGAAAAGGTGGAGGAAGTTAACCAGGTGTAGTTACAAGGTGCAGTAACCAGGTGTAGTAACCAGGTGTAGTAACCAGGTGTAGTAACCAGGTGTAGTAACCAGGTGTAATAACCAGGTGTAGTAACCAGGTGTAGTAACCAGGTGTAGTAACCAGGTGCAGTAACCAGGTGTAGTAAGCAGGTGTAGTAACCAGGTGTAGTAACCAGGTGCAGTAACCAGGTGTAATAACCAGGTGTAGTAATCAGGTGCAGTAACCAGGTGTAGTTACAAGGTGCAGTAACCAGGTGTAGTTACAAGGTGCAGTAACCAGGTGTAATAACCAGGTGTAGTAACCAGGTGTAGGAACCAGGTGTAGTAACCAGGTGTAGTAACCAGGTGTAGTAACCAGGTGTAGTAATCAGGTGCAGTAACCAGATGTAGTTACAAGGTGCAGTAACCAGGTGTAGTAATCAGGTGTAGTAACCAGGTGTAGTAATCAGGTGCAGTAACCAGATGTAGTTACAAGGTTCAGTAACCAGGTGTCGTTACAAGGTGCAGTAACCAGGTGTCGTTACAAGGTGCAGTAACCAGGTGTAGTTACAAGGTGCAGTAACCATGTGTAGTTACCAGGTGCAGTAACCAGGTGTAATAACCAGGTGCAGTAACCCGGTGTCGTTACAAGGTGCAGTAACCAGGTGTAGTTACAAGGTGCAGTAACCAGGTGTCGTTACAAGGTGCAGTAACCATGTGTAGTTACCAGGTGCAGTAACCATGTGTAGGAACCAGGTGTCGTTACAAGGTGCAGTAACCATGTGTAGTTACCAGGTGCAGTAACCATGTGTAGTAACCAGGTGTCGTTACAAGGTGCAGTAACCAGGTGTCGTTACAAGGTGCAGTAACCAGGTGTCGTTACAAGGTGCAGTAACCAGGTGTAGTTACAAGGTGCAGTAACCATGTGTAGTTACCAGGTGCAGTAACCAGGTGTAATAACCAGGTGCAGTAACCCGGTGTCGTTACAAGGTGCAGTAACCAGGTGTAGTTACAAGGTGCAGTAACCAGGTGTCGTTACAAGGTGCAGTAACCATGTGTAGTTACCAGGTGCAGTAACCAGGTGTAGGAACCAGGTGCAGTAACCAGGTGTAATAACCAGGTGCAGTAACCAGGTGCAGTAACCAGGTGCAGTAACCAGGTGTAGTTACAAGGTGCAGTAACAAGGTGTAGTAACCAGGTGTAATAACCAGGTGCAGTAACCAGGTGTAGTTACAAGGTGCAGTAACAAGGTGTAGTAACCAGGTGTAATAACCAGGTGCAGTAACCAGGTGTAATAAAAAGGTAAAGTAACCAGGTGTAGTAACCAGGTGCAGTAACCAGGTGCAGGAACCAGGTGCAGGAACCAGGTGTAGGAACCAGGTGTAGGAACCAGGTGTAGGAACCAGGTGTAGTAACCAGGTGTAGTAACCAGGTGCAGTAACCAGGTGTAGTTACAAGGTGCAGTAACCAGGTGTAGTTACAAGGTGCAGTAACCAGGTGTAGTAACCAGGTGTAGTAACCAGGTGCAGGAACCAGGTGCAGTAACCAGGTGTAGGAACCAGGTGCAGTAACCAGGTGTAATAACCAGGTGCAGTAACCAGGTGTAATAAAAAGGTAAAGTAACCAGGTGTAGTAACCAGGTGCAGGAACCAGGTGCAGTAACCAGGTGTAGGAACCAGGTGTAGTAACCAGGTGCAGGAACCAGATGTAGTAATCAGGTGTAGTAACCAGGTGCAGTAACCAGGTGCAGTAACCAGGTGTAGTAACCAGGTGTAGTAACCAGGTGTAGTAACCAGGTGTAGTAAACAGATGTAGTAACCAGGTGCTCACCTATCACGTTGAGTCTGCAGGTGGAGGAGGCGGACCCGATGGAGTTCTCTGCCTTGCAGGTGTATTCTCCGATGTCGGCCTTGCCGGCCTTGCTGAGCTTCAGGCAGGCTGTGCCGCGGCTGAACTCCAGCCTGCAGGTGGCGCTGGAGCGCACCTTCCCGTCGGCCTTGAACCAGAACACCTTGATCTCAGGTGTGCCGCCCACCTGGCACTTCAGACACACGGCGTCACCTGTAGTCACCTCCATCGGCTCCAGGGACTCCACGAAGTACGGAGGCTCTGCAGGGACAAACAGCAGGGACACAGTGAGGAGGAGCCTGACACCTGCTGGACAGAGCCGGTACTGCATACACACTAAAACTGAGTATTACTCAATATCTACTGCGTATTATTCTGAATATCTTCATATTGATCCAAACATTTCCCAAATCAGGATCATAAAGTACATGTGGAATGTCTGGAAATTAAAGAATATACGTTGTTATTATCAGGACTAAAGTTTGTTAAACACTTTAACTCAGTTTAGGTAGAAAATAATATGTATTCAAAATGATGCAAAGACGTCCCCATAAAGACAGTGAGATCTCTTGTTTTCTCACCGAGGATGGACACGTTAGCGTCACACTGGTCCTTCCCGGCATCGTTGGACACCTCGCAGGAATATTTCCCAGCAGCCTCTTTGTCGTCGGTGCTCAGGCACTCGAGGATGCAGGAGCTCTCGGTGGTGGTGATGTTGTATTTGTACGAAGCGAAGATCTGCTGGCCGTCTTTGAACCAGTTCACGGTGATTTTAGGAGTTCCTGTGTAGGTGCACTCCAGGGTCAACGGTTTCCCCTTCTCCACCGAAACGTCCTTCAGCTTCTTAGAGAAGGCTGCTGGATCTGAGAGGAAATATAAAGTATTTAAGTTTAGTTTAAAGTTTGTTAACAGAAGAGAAAAGCAGAGGCACTATTTTACTGATCCAGTCTTTGTTATCTCAATACGGTACGATAGCAAAAAGGAATTACCCGGGGGACATTTGCTTGAGAAAACATAATTTTAGAATAAAATAACTTCAGATTTATTTCCATGCAAAAGTTTACATTTCTTCTTTGTTAACTTATAATAAGATTATATGTGCAAAATAGTTATCCTATTGTTCTTCCTTTTGTTGTCCCATTGTCTGCAAATGTTCCCATTGAGGGGCTAATAAAGAATAATTAACTGCTTTTAAAACTGATATACTTTTTTCAGTACTTTATTAAATGCTTATAGTAAATGTTGATGGTGTAAAATTACTTTCACCACCCTTTAGCAGGTTCAATGTATATTAAGAGTTGTCTGGATCTACTTAATGAGGCGAAAACAGTGAAACTTCACTTATAAATGCTGGTTTAATAGAAGAGACATATAATGTTAGTCTGTCACGTCATGGCTTCACATGCCTATTGTTGTGCGAATAACAGCTTCAACAACATTTTGGAAATGAAGCTCTGAAGTCCCAGGCTCCTTCAACAATGCAACATACAATATTCTCAAGATATAGGAGAATATTAGTAACAGACACGTGAGACAGACCTTTGACGGTGAGGTTGACGGGGCTGCTCTCCTTGCCGGCGTCGTTGATGATCTGGCAGGTGTACTCCCCTGCGTGGGTCCGGTCCACCGTGAACAGCTCCAGGACCACCTGGTTGTCCTTCAGGGAGAAACTGCAGTCGCGTCCGGGCAGGATCTCCTTCGCTCCTCTGAACCACTTCAGTTTGAGCGGCGCGCTGCCTTTCACCATCGCAGAGAACGTCACGTTGGAGCCCGGCATGGCCTCCACCGGCTGGGGGGGAACCACGAAGGATGGGGGCTCTGGAGGGTAGCAAGCAGAGGGTAACATGTTAAACATGGAGGAAGTCTCAAACTATATAAGGGAATACATGTACTAAAATCAGGAGAATTTAAACTTGAACTCTACCTACTTGGAGCCACCATTCACTGAGCAATGAAGAGTTGAACTACAGCTATTGTCTGAATAAATACCACCAATACTAATTTCTGGCGTTAATATTGTACATTTACAAGAAAGTAAATACATTTTCTGAGAAGTAAGTGTTGGTGTGGTGTGAAGAGGTTGATCCCACCTTGCAAAGTGACGGTTCCTCGACAAGAGAAAAACAGAGCTGAGAAACTCATTAAAAGTTGAAGAACATCTGATGATCTCATGAAATATAATGCATACTAGCCAGCAGACTATATAGGAGTTCATATCTATATCTCACCAGACTCCCTGGTCAGATCTGGCTGCTAAATGGGCTAGCTTGGTGTTAGCAAATGACTTTGGCAGCTAATGTTACATAGCAACCAAAAATAGATCCTGCCGTTCAGTTAAGTTTCAGCTAGCTAGCTCATAAGTTAGTTTGCCCGCTCACAATCTTTATCACCGGCAAAATACTAATATCAGGGTTGCCAACTTTGGGTACCTGGCTGGAGTGAGATTTTGATATCATGGGTTTAATTCGGTTTAATTACACATATGCGCACGAAATGACTGCTATCGTGTCAGCAGCGGGACCTTAGCATATATATAGGATATATATACAATATATACAAATACACAATAATGGACACAGACTATAAAGGGCACACAGTTTCATTCACTAATGAAAGTCAAACATGTTTGTTTCCACTGTTTTATTGTGTGCCTGTCGCGATAAGCAATTAATTGACTTATCGTACGATAAATAAAAATGAACTCGATAACTTTTCTGACCTCGATAAATTGCCATTTACATGAGGATGTGACTAGCAGTTTGAAAGGATGTACTTGAATTATTATTATATATTATCATTATGTCAGTGGTCTAAAATGGTCATACAACGGTGCCGACAATATTATCGTTTATCGCAATAATTTCCGGGAAAATGTATCCAACAAAATTAATTATCGTGAGAGGCCTATACATGAAACACACACACACACATCTATAGACTTACTCCAAACTGCCAAATATATTAATGAACACACTCTCACTCTCATATACTCTTTGACTCTATTTTGGCCTAGTAGAACAATAAGCAGCAGACTTTTACTTTTTTATCATTTCTACTGGATCTTAGATCTGCGCATGCGCTCCAGAGTATTTTTGTTGGGTAATCTATGGTAGGGCTAACCCATACAGTGGTGGGGCTCAGTATTTGCAATGTAATTACATACACGCTCCCCCCGACAGTGAAACGCCACGCGTGAGGTTTAGATTATTTCCCTGTCTCAATCCAAATTGAACTGTATGAAATAAAAAGGCACATTTGTCTTGTAGTAAATAAAAAGGGCGACCTGGAGCCAATCCTGCAATTTCCCCACAGGTGAAAGAGTTGACATGCTGAAGACCCAACCCCTGCAGGGGGGTCTGGGGGGATTTTTTAAAAATACTAACATCAAATACACATTCTGGTACTCTCTTGAGAAGAATAATAAATATATCTATTACTACACGACACATTTAAAAAATGAATGCCATATTAGTTTTGTGTGACTTTGTTCTGAAAGCTGAACCTGCTGCTCCTCACAGAGAGAAGAGGGAAGAGGCTGTGTGAATTACTTTACATTGTGGATAAGGGTGGATAGCCCCCATTGTTCTGTGTGTCAAGATGAAAGACACACCTATCAATCATCAAACCGTGGGGTCTTATTTCATTACGTGTTGATTTCTATCAACACGTAATGTTGTATCGATGTATAAAGAGATGTACTACCGCAAAAGTATTCTCCGTCGGGACTTCCTGCAACAACACCACGCCGTTATCGTGATTCTGATTGGCCAGAAGACATTATCAAAGATGTTCTATTGAGAAGACGATCACTACGTGACAAAAGTTTTCAAAACCGTTTCTAGTCTTCGGTATTCTTGCTTTTGGCGTGAGAATAGTTTGGGCAGCGTGAGAGCGTGAGATTGAGAGTGAAAGCGTGTGTCACACGCCAGATGCGTGAGAGTTGGCAACCCTGTAATATTATCTGCTAAATGTAAAGGGAAAGTCTGTAGTTTGCAAAACTGAATATGACAAATGGAGTCGTTTTGTCAAATAATAACCTGCTTTCTACTAGCCGACAGCGATGCAAGGCATTGTGTAGCTAACTCACTAACTTACCATAACCTAAGTTAGGGTTAGCTAGCTAGCTTTACTTCAGCTAAGCCGCTTGGATCTGGTGTTGGTTGCTCTGTAAGTGAACTGATACAAGTCATTTGATAACGGCAAGCTAGCAAGTATCATTTAGCCAATAGTGGAAATATTATACATGAATATTTCAGATAGAGCCATCATTCCTAATATGATATATGACTTTAAAGTAATATCGCATGGCTTTTTTTGGCCAATGCTCAGAGTGTTAGCGAGCAACAGGAAGCTGATAGCAGTTCACTAAATGGCCACCGGGGTCATTAATAACAAGGATTTCCTGGAGAATGAAAGTGAGCATGCAGGGTGTCTCTGTGTGTATTTCCTGACCTTTCACAAACATAGAGGCCGAGGTCTCGCTGGATCCAGCCTTGTTCAGAGCTTTGCATTTATACAGTCCAGAGTCGGACAGCTTCAGCGTGGACACTTTGAGCGTGCAGCTGTTGTTGCTGAAGTTGATCTCATAGTTGGGTCCGCTCTGTATCTCCTCCCCATCGTGGTACCAGGAGATGGTGAAAGGTGGGGAGCCCGACACTTTGCACTCCATCTCTCCGGCTGCTCCGACCACTGTGTTGAGATCCTTCAACTTCCTTGAGAACGATGCAGGAATGATCTTATCTGTTAGCGAGGGAATGAGGAGTTAGCGGTAGGACACATGAGGACAAATACAAGAGGCAATGTCATTTGAGAAACTTGGTGTTATGTAGTCAATGCTCTTGTGTGATGCTTGAGTTTAGACAACATTTAGCATTTGAGAAATTGTTGGCAGTTTACCAACTTCTGCAGATATTTTCGTATATTTTTCTAAATGAGTATTAAAGGGTTTATTGTTGTGGATTGTTGGAGAACCAAACCAATTGTGTCATAGTATCTAACAGTTATGTTAAATCTAATTGGTACCGCTGAAATAGCAATGTAGACCCCTTCTGGTAACCTCAATTTCAAATGACCTAGATCCACCACTGTTTGTAAAAACCCACTTTTATATTTCTCAAATAAATACAGAAAGAAGATATCAACAATTACTTTGATATTGGTACCAAATCTAAGGTATCATAGACCTTTCACTTGGGGTTAGATGCTAATATGTGTTGTCTTAGTACTTAGTGAAATGTCAATACAGTTGAATCTAATCCAACCATAAAAGCAATAACCATAAATTCAAACAATACCCAGCCCTCGTCACATTTAGGTAAATGACACCAACCTAAGACTGTGAGGTTAATCTTGCTTAGGTCCTTCCCGACCTCGTTCATAACCTCAAAAGTATATTCTCCAGAGTCCACCTTCTCAGCAGAGAGGACGTTCAGGCTGGAAATCATCTCAGAAAATGAGATCTTGTACTTCCTGCCGGAGGCCAGCTCCACCCCGTCCTTGAACCACTTGGGTATGAGCTGAGGGGTTCCACACACTTTGACCTCCAGGGCGGCCATGTCGCCCGCCGTCACGCTCAGAGCGTCGGGCTTGTCCACTATCTTAGCGGGTTCTGGAAACAACAGAGAAGAAGCAGAACATGTTCTTAATCAAACCTGCAGGAGGAAGGATGGGAGAAAAGAAACTGTATGAGAAAGAGAGAATTATATGATTACAAACCTAGAACAGTCAAGTTAGCGAAACACTCCACACTCCCAGCATCGTTTCTGAGGTGGCAGGTGTATTTGCCTGCCGTGGTCGCATCAGCCTTAAAGACTTTAAGAGCGACCTGGTTGTTCTCAAGGGTGATTTTCCTGTTGTCACCGTCCCTGAGAATGTGATCCTTGTCTTGAACCCAGGACACAGTAATGGGTTCAGAGCCTTTAATAGTGGCCACAATGGTCACCTCCTCCCCCAGAATCACTGTCTTGTTTGACAGTTTCTTCACAAACGACGGCGGCTCTGAAT
Source organism: Trematomus bernacchii (assembly GCF_902827165.1). NCBI lineage: Eukaryota > Metazoa > Chordata > Actinopteri > Perciformes > Nototheniidae > Trematomus > Trematomus bernacchii. The sequence goes on from NW_022987702.1 coordinate 320,074, forward strand.
AGAGGAGAAAAACAGCGCAAAATGGAAAGTCAGCAATGTGACAAAGTAACTTGAAAATCTATTGATTGTGATTTTCATTTGAGACTGTCACTACTGACCTCTGAGTTTAACTGACGTCTGGCAGGTGTCACTTCCTACACTGTTAGTCACTTTGCACTCGTACTCGCCGGCATCCGAGGCCTCTATCCCAATGACATGCAGCGTGACCGAGCTGCCCTCGCTCACCATCTTATACTTCCTGCTCTCCATCAGAGGCTTCCTGTCTTTGAACCAGGTGATCTGGAACGGAGCTGAACCGCTCATCTCGCAGTACAGACTCACGTCCTTCCCCTTCAGCCCTTCAACGGGCTGGGGTACTTTAGTAAATGATGGGGCGTCTACAGAAAGATCAGGAAACTGTTAAAGAGGCATACATGGCAGAAGAATCCATGATGAAGTCTTAAAGCTGAAACCCGTAACATGTTCTCAGTTCTCGCGCTCTGCAACTGTTGAGAACGAGCTTTTACGTTTTTTGGAAAAGCAGCTAACGTGGCGGGACGATCATCACGATGGCCAAGCTGGGAATGTTTGCGCAATTATAGCCTATATGTCAGATTTTTGTGAAAATGAAAACTAAGAGATGGCAATAGTAATAACACAAGGCCAAGGATTTACAGCTACGGAAGTTTAATTTTCTGTAGGAGTTTGTTGGGACTACAACTAAGATGTCTGAGTTGATTTGTAAGTGGTGCGTTGTTATTGGAACTGAAGTAATGACTGCAGAGTTGAACATATTGGATAAAACTACAATTAAAATGGGGGCAATCCTGTAAGAGATGGCAACATGTATGTGGAATAGCTTGAAACTACAGAAAAGAGGGGAAATGGTTATGTAATTGGTTGTATCTAAAGCTAATTGCATAATTGATGTGGAATAGTTTGGGAACTACAGATAATCTGGCAGATGTTTTCTGAAAATTGCGGGAACTACAGTCCAGATGGCGGACGTGTGAATGTTTGGTAGAACTACAGCTAAAATGGTGGGGATGTTGTGGAAGGAGGATGGAATTATAGCTAAGATGGCGGATGTATTGTTGAAAAGTGTGTATTCTTCCTGATTATTTGAGGTTCCAGCATGTTTTTATCAAGATAAAAGAGCCAACCCAACCAGCTGAGAAACATCTCTCAAAAGCACAAAATAAGAAACGAGTCTCGGACCAAAGTGAGGATCCTCCAGCAGACCGGATATATGAAGAACTTGAATGTTACGTATTCCAGCTTCAAGCAACACAACAGCACACTGAAGAGCCAGTGCACCAGAAAGACCATGTGATGAATGATGATGAGGAAGTCAGGAAGGGGCTGACCTTTAACGGTAAGTGTGGTGCTGCAGCTGACACTGCCAGCATCATTCTGAGCTTCACAGGTGTAAACTCCATCATCATTAAAGCTCGTTGACAGCAGTTCCAGGACTGCTACCGAGTCAACAAATGATGTCCTGTAGTTGCCCCCATCCATGACCTTGGTGTCCTGTTTGTACCAGGTCACTCTCAGAGGAGCTGTGCCAGTGACTTTGCACTCCAGGCGGAGTGACTCTCCCTGCTTCACAAACTTAGTGGCAGGGAGTTTCAGCACAAACTCGGGGGGTTCTGGAAAGCCAAAATACAGACATATTAGCTGCCGGCAGCAAGTAGGGTCACTTGAGATAGGTTGTTACAACAGGCAGATGAGATAAGCTGACGATGATGGGTTAGCAGCAGAGACAGGATGCGGTGACAAACAGCTTTGAATATGAAAGAACGGCAGAAACTGTAAAATGTGACAGCGATGCAGATGTGAGATGAAAACAGCCACGCAAGAGTTTGAAAGAGGCCAACCTTTGACTGTCAAGTCTGCACTACAGCGCACAGAACCAGCATCGTTGCTGACTTGGCAAGAGTAAGCTCCACTGTGGGTGACCCCCACTTTATAGAGCTCCATGAAGCAAGAGAGCCCCTCCAGCCCGGTGAAACATGAGGGCCCGGTCATGAGCTCAGAGTCGTCCTTGAACCATTTGACTGTGAAGGGAGGCGTTCCCTTAAATGTGCATTTGAAGCGCATAGTGCCGTTGGGTACAGCCGCCTGGGACTCAGGCAGCGTCACAAAGCTGGGAGGCTCTGAAGAGAATAAGACGGATCACGTTAAAGAGGGTACTCACCTTTGATTTGCACGATCAATCACGTTGGAGAGCAATGTCTAACCTTTAACCATGAGGGATCCGCTGCTTTCACAACTCCCCGCTGCGTTGGTCAGTTTGCAAGAGTAGGACCCTGCGTCAGATCGCTCGAGCTGTTCGATCTCCACGGACACAGAGTTGTCCTGCTGGATCAGTTTGTGTTTCACACCACTAGAGATCTTGCTCCCGTCTTTCTGCCACTCCACAGAGATGGGCAGCGAACCAGATATTTTGCAACTGATCTGAACAAAGGAGCCCAATATCTCTCCCATGTCTACCAGAGGTTTGATGAAGCTCGGGGGAATGACTTGTTCTGTTACCAAAAGACATTTTTAGAAAAAAGTAATTAGACTTTATTCAACATGGACTCCAGGAGTTTTACGTTTTGCACACCAACCTAGAACGATCACTTTGACTTTGCAGCTGCAGCTACTGATGTGGTTTTCCACCTGGAACACATACTCTCCTTCGTCCTCTTTCTGAGCGCACTGAACCCTGAGGCTGCTCATGTTGTTCTCAAAGGTCAGCTTGTGCTGCCTAATGGACTGAAGCTCCTTTCCATTTTTCATCCATTTCACTTTGAGCTCAGGGGAGCCCGTCACCTTACAGTCCAGACTGACTGGATCTCCGACTGTAACCTTAATCACTTCAGGTTGTTCTGTGATCTGAGGTGGCTCTACAATGCAAAAGGACATTCAAACAGTTATAACGTTCCCAACAGAGTTAGAAAAGATTGGAAGCCATCATTAGTTTAGCAAAAGTATACCTTGCACAGTTAGCGTGGCAAAGCACTTCTCCTGCCCGGCCTCGTTCACCACCTGGCAGGTGTACTTCCCGCCATGTGTTGCTTCACAGGCGGGAATCCTGAGAGTGGCCACATTGTTCTCAAATGTTCTCTCAATCTTTGCATTCTCCAAAATCCAGTTCTCATCTTTTTGCCATTGTACAGAGAGAGTTGGAGAACCCTTCACAACACACTTAAACTCTGCCATTTCACCGAGCACAGTGGCAGTGTCCTCGAGCCTCTGGGTAAATGTTGGTGGTTCTATTACAATCAAAAACAATGAAGGGTTAAAGGAAACGTTGAGTTTTGACCTCAGGAGATAGATATGTGGAGTTGTATTTCTGATTAGACCGACCTTTGAGGTTTAGCGTAGTCTTACAAGTACAGTTCCCGACCTCATTAGAAACCGTGCACTGGTATTCACCGACGTCTACAGCGTCACATTTGTGCACCTCGAGCCTCACAGTGTCGTTCAGCTGGGAGAAGCCATGCTTAGCACTAGGTTTGATCTCCTTTGCATCTTTGTGCCATGTTATCTCAAATGGACCGGTCCCAGCGACCTGACACTCAAAGCAGGCGCTGGAGGCCTTCACAACATCCGCCACAGACAGGTCTCTAATAAATGATGGCGGTTCTGAGACGGGAAAACAAACTGTTAACTCACTTTTTTTCGTAAGAGTGGATTATTTCCTCAATATGTTAAAATGCAGACTATGTTTACATTTGGAGGCAAAGTTTCCCAAATAAAAGTTTCTATATGGTTTAAGTCAGAACTTGGACCGACCCAATAAGCAAGTTAACATCAACTCGGGCTGGGCGATAGAAACAAGGGTCATTTCATATCTAGATAACGCTATATACCGTATACCATGAATGACCACCTGGTTAAACCAATTGTCTACACAACTGTGTGAACTGAAATGTATTATCTCATTTAATTCCAAACTTAAATTCAGTTCAGCTGGAGACCAGTTTGCTACTGGCATCTAACTGAGCATTTAACAGAAATCTTAAAATGATACTTCCTCAACATTTATTTAGTAAATGCCTTGTTATCTTAAATCAAGAAAAGGTTAGTAGGTATGTTTGATTTTTGCAAATTATAATTCAATTGACCAAATAAAAAGATAATATTAAATGAACGCCCAGCCCTACTCCGGACCAGAATTCCTAGCGGTAAAGTGTCTACAAGTACAACAGCAATCAATTGCCTGGATCAAACCATCTGGAACACGTGGCCTCTAAAGTGTTTGGGAACCAATGCCTCCATCCTATATTCTTAAAACTCTGCTTTCAGTCTTCTGACTGGACTAACCTTTGACCTTGAGCTCCATGCTACAGCTCTCGCTGCCGGCCTCGTTGCGGGCCTCGCAGTAGTAAAGCCCGCTGTCTTTGGTTTCAGCACCACACACCTCCAGCGTGGCCACAGAGTTAACAAACACCATCTTGTACCGATCGCTGGGGCTGATCTCAGAGCCTTCCCTGAACCAGCACATGTCTATCTCAGGTGTGCCGGTCACCTGGCACTCAAACATTTTACTCTGACCGGGACGGACCACGGACAACCGAGCGGGGGTCCGTGTGAACTTAGGGGGCTCTAAGGAACAACATAAAATGATAAATGTGACTTTCACAAAGACGACAAGGAAAAACTGATCTCTATGAAGTTCACAAAATATGTTTCCATCCAAGTGTTGCTCAAAGCCTTTGGGGAGAGATTTGGTGAGTTTCTTAAGAGCCTTCTTGTAGCCCTCTTCTCTTTGACTGACGGAGCCTGAAACCTGTTTGCACAGTTTAAGCTTATGGAAATACTTCCTGTCATTTTGGAGTTGTCCAAAAAGATCCATATATTCCATGTATTAAAATCTGTATGAACTTATTTCTTCTTCGTAAATGTAATGCTGTTTCAATGTTCCCTTTTTTCTTGTACCATTTGCAGGCGATTTGCTCACCACTGAAAGGCAAGCTGATGGTGCGACGGTTTAAAGTCACCTCCTACAGCAGTGAAAACACTACTGTCTTTAAATGGATTACTTAGTATAGGGATCAAACTGATTGTGTAACAAATGGATGGAGACATATTCACTGACTCAGTTTCACAAAGGGAATATGAACCTTTCACAAAGAGTGTTGCCTGACAGGAAGTGGAGCCCACATCGTTCTGTATCTCACAGACAAACTCTCCAGAATCAGAGGTTTTTGCAAAGAAAAGCTCCAAAGAGCTTGAGGTATTGTCTTTGAGCACATTGCAGTCAGCACTGGATATAATCTCCTTCTTGTTTTTAAACCATTTGGTGGTGAGCGGCGGTGTGCCAGACATCAGAACATTAAACTGGACCTTTGAGCCCGGCAACACATTCATGGATTCAGGCTTTTCAAGAATGCATGGTGGTTCTGGAAGAGAAAACACGAAATAATGCTTGAGATAAAAACCTTTGTGTAGTTGTGTACCTACTGATGAATACCACATATGAAATGTGTGTGCAAACCTTTGACGAACAAGATGCCGGAGCACTGCACGGTCCCCGCTTTGTTTTTAGCGATGCAGGTATAGCTGCCGCTCTCTTTACCGTTCAGGTTAGAGATTTCCAGAAAAGCAACATTTTCAAAGAATGTGCTTTTGTGTTTCTCATCAGTCTGGATCTCTTTCTCATCTTTGTACCATTGAATGGTTATCGGCAGAGAGCCGGATACAAGGCACTCCAGATGAGCAAACGACCCTTTGAGACCTTCTGTCTGCTTCAGTTTTCTCGTAAAAGAAGGGGGAATGATTTGATCTGACATCGATGGAGGAAGAGAGAGGTGAGAAACAAATCTTTAAAGTTAGATGTTATTAAATTAAACTGATATTAGGTACTCATTAACCACTGACCGAGGACGGTGAGTGTGGCCTCGCAAGAACTTTGTCCGACATCATTTGAGACCTCGAAGGTGTAGTCACCACTGTCACCTTTCTCAGTTTTGATCATCTTGAGCACGGAGCTGGTGTCTGTGCTCTGAACTTTATATCTCTGGCCTGAGCTCAGCTCCTTGCCGGCCTTCAGCCATCTGGCCTTCAGCGGCTTGGTGCCTATGAACCGGGCCTCCAGCGTGGCCGGATCGCCCTGAGTGACACTGATGGACTTGGCCTCCTCTGTGACCTTCGCCGGCTCTGAGACGCCAAACAAAACAGTCAGCAACGAATTTAAAATCTGACCAATAACTGAACTCAATGAAAATGTTAAGATTTGAGAGTTGCATTTGGTCCTTCTCAACTTGTTCGGTCGTACAATTATCGTCCGACAAATGTCTGTTGAGGAATTTAAAGTTCAAAAGGCGTAATGTCATGATTCGTAACATTCCTATCGATGTCTTAAACACCTTGTTGGCCATTTGAGGGACATTTCCTTTGAGTAAACTTATAAATGTGTGACTTCACAAGTTGATAAGGATTTCCTGCGCCAATCAAAAGAGTTCTCGAGGTTCCTAACAAACCTTTGACTGTCACCGCAGCAGAGCAGGTCTGGCTGCCGGCCTGGTTCTGCGCCTGGCACGAGTATTTTCCGCCATGTTTGCTCTGCAGGTTGGTGAGGTGCAGCAGCGCCGTGTTGTTCTCGTAAGTAATCTGAATGTTTTCAGCCTCTTTGAGCTCGTGGTTGTCTTTGGTCCAGGACACGCTCATGGGCTCAGAGCCCTTCAGAGAGCACTGCAGAGAAACCTCGCTGCCAACCAGGGAGCTGAGGTTCTCCAGCTTTTTCACAAACGACGGTGGTTCTACGGGGAAGCATTTTATATTTAATACTGGCTTCTCTATGTTAGCCTCGCAAAGTCAGAACCCATCCTGCAAGCTCAGTCTTTTCTGTGGTATCTTAGTGGACTTTCCACTTCCCAACCGCATCTAACTGTCAAAGGAGATCATTTAAGATTGGGATGTTGAAGGTCGAACCTTGTTTTTTTAACAGAAGCAAAAGCCAATTAGCCCCTAGAAGTCCAACATATTCATCTAATCGGGTGTAGAAAGGGTACTTCTGTCTACCCTTAATATACAGAGCAAGTCTGTCCTTCCCACATTTGGAAACCTTCAACCTATGAGAGATTTCCTCTGATCCGAATTGAGGATCTATGGCTTGAGGGTGAACAGTGACATCTTTGTCCTTTCAGGATCCTTACTTTAAGTTGATCAAGAAACAAAGCATCCTTAAGCAAATGCCTTCTGAGCGTTGCCAGTTCAGGGTGAGTCTTTGCGAGGCTACGTGTTGGATTATCAAATGATCAATAGCTTCTAAACCAACCTTTTAGCGTTACTTGACAATCGCAGGAGGCCTTCCCCACCTCATTCTCTACAGTACACTGGTACAACCCCACGTCTCCTGCCTCCACTGCCAGCACCTGCAGCGCGATCAGCTCGTCCTTCACTGTGATCCTGTGTCTCTTGTCATTCCTAATCGGCTTAGTGTTTTTATAAAAGGACACCGTGAAGGGGACTGAGCCGGAGACCTGGCCCTCCAGCATCATCTCAGAGCCTTTCACAACATCTCTGGGCTCCAAGCTACGCACAAACAATGGCGGCTCTAGAAGAGAACAGCGGATACAGGTTTGACATATGATGATGCCACACAATCAAAATGACAAGATTCAACTAGAGTTTTATTGTGGAGATGAAGATTATTGTTCTGATTTCTTATCCCTATGGAAAGGCCACGCCCACTTTAAGCTACACTCTCGACAGCGGTTTTCAATGATGTCCTCGTCCACCAGGGGGCGTGGTGTCTTTACATGATAATGGTGTGTTCTGGTTAGAGAAACCCAAACGTACGGCTCCTTGAAGTCTGATTTTCAACTCTAACATGAGGGTTATGATTCAGACTGAAATGTGTGTGTCATACAGGAGTGCTCTTCTGTACACATGTCACAACGTTGTTCGTATGCATACGTAATGAAAACCTAACTCAACTTGTTTAGCTAACAATGGCTAATGATTTCTAACTCAAGGTAAAAAACATAAATGCTGACGGTCCTTTGAACCGAAGAAAGAAAAAAAGGTCTTCAATGCCACAATAAAACTCTTCATTTCCTAAAAGTATTGGAGTGAAATGATTCCTGAAACTAACCTTTGATAGTCACTGTGCTGCTGCAGCGGTCACTACCAGCCTCGCTGGACGCCACGCACACATATTCTCCACTATCCTCCACTGCACTGTTGACTATTTCCAGAGAGGCCACTAAGTCAGTTAAAGTCATTTTGTATTTAGCACTGGAGCTGATCTCCATCTCGTCCTTGAACCATTTAAAAGAGATGACGGGGCTGCCCGTTACTTTGCACTCCAGCATGGCGGAGTTGCCGCTGGTAACAAGTTTGGTCGCCTCGAGTTTCCTCACGAACACGGGCGGTTCTGAGAGAAGAGGTTAACATTCATTATCAGACAGAAGACATTATGTTAGTATCCAAAGAGACATGTTCATGCAGCTGCACGCGTAAACACCTTTCACAAAGAGGACTGCGGTGCAATCCACCTTCCCAGCATCATTGGACACTTGGCATGTGTACTTCCCAGAGTCACTGGGTTTCACTGAGTTTAGCTCCAAAGAGCTGGAAGAGGCATCTTTCTTTATGAAATATGAGCCTCCAGACACAATCTCTTTCTCCTCTCTGAACCACTTCACAGCTAACGGAGCTGTTCCAGTGAAGCCTGTTTTGAAGGACACTGTGGTTCCTGGTTTAACATCCTGGTTGTTTGGTGTTGCTGTAAACAATGGGGGCTCTAGAGGCCATGAAATAAACAAATATACATTTCATGTTAGCATGAAATAACTCAAGGATTGTACTGAAAAAAATAAAAGCACAACATTAGCCAAGTGTTTATAACCTTTGACATAGAGCGTGCCGCTGGTTTCCTTAAAGCCGGCAGAATTGGTTGCTCTGCATTTGTAAACTCCAGAGTCGGGCTTCTCCAGCTTTATAACTCTTAGCGAAGCAGAGCTGTCTTTGAATTCAGGCTGGAATTTGGATCCAGACTTGATCTCCTGGTCGTCTTTGAACCATGATATGGTCATGGGTTGGGACCCAGACACTTTACAATCCATGGAGACGTCATTACCAATGTTACCGTCAACCCTTTTCAGGGACTTGGTGAACGTTGGAGGCATTATCCGATCTGGTTGTTGAAGAAAAAACATGCATTATCACCATTTCATACAGTTTTCAAAAAGAGTCACTCAACTCAAATCTAAAAGACAACACTTTGCACCCTGTGTTTGGTTTTAGGTTTAAGACTTGATGTTAGTCCATGGGAATACAGTTTGTCAAAGTCCGGTTCCTTTTAGTCATGAACATAATCAACAACTTTAATATATATATAAATATTAAAGAAGAGTCAAACCGGGAGCTAACCTAAGATGGTGACCGAGCACGTGCACTGGTCTTTCCCGACTTTATTGGACACCTCCATCTTGTACTCTGAAGTGTCTCCTCTTTCTGCCGTGAGGATCTTCATGGTGGCCACATTGTCCTTCAGAGTCATCTTATATTTACGGCCACTGATCATCTCCTTCCCGTCTTTAAACCACTTCACTTTCAGGTCTGGGCTTCCAGAGATTGTGCACTCCAAGGTGGCTGAATCCCCTGCGGTCACACTAATGGACTCTGCAGGTTCTACCACTCTCGCAGGTTCTGGGATAAGACAGATACAATATAAGACACTAGAACCTATAGAACTACAACAACATAGGAAATGAAAAGCATCTGCAGAAACCAACCTTGCACGGTCAAGGTAGCTTCGCATTTCTGTTGGCCAGCCTGGTTCTCAGCTGTGCACGAATACTTTCCACCATGGCTGATGGCCACGGTCGTTATCGACAAGCTAGCAACATTGTTCTCAAACACCATCTTGATGTTTGAATCGTCATCTCTCAGTATCTCAGAGTCTTTCATCCATTTCACTGTGATGGGCGCCGAGCCCTTTATGGTCCCCTGGAGTTTGACTGTATTTCCCAACACCGCTGTAGCACTCTCAACCCTCTTTGAGAAAGTGGGAGGCTCTACAGAAACATTTCAATAGTTAATAAGTGAATTTAAAAGATGAAACTAATAACACCTTTAATCAGCTCAGGAATACTAACCTTTAAGTTTAGCTACAGCCTTCGTGGTGACTTTGCCCACATCATTGGATATGACACACTGATAATCTCCAACATCTGCGCTCTCAAAGGTCTGGATCTCCAGCCTTGATAAAGAATCCTGGGAGATTATTTTATGTTTCTGATCACTGGAGATGGCTTTCTTATTTTTGACCCAGCTGATTTCAAAGGGAGCTGTTCCTGTGATCTCACACTCCATCTGAGTGGATGCTCCCTTCACCGCCTCAACTGTCTGCAGCTCTTTTCTAATGGACGGTGGCTCTGAGAGTCAAAAAGGTGTATGCAGTTAATACCAAAGCTTTCCTGAATTAAACAGAGGGTTCATTTAATGCAAGACTTGACAAACCTTTGACAGCTATAAGGGTGTTGCAGCTCTCGCTGCCGGCATTATTGGACACCTCACAGGTGTAACTCCCACTGTCTGTGATCAGAAGATTCAGTATATCCAAAGAGGCAACGCCACTCTTGAAAGATATTTGATATTTGTCTCCATCACTGAGCTCTCTCTCATTCCAGAACCAGTGGATGTGCAGCTGAGGCGATCCTTTCACGGAGCACTGTAAGCGTGCAGCTATACCTTGTTTCCATGTTATCTTATTTTCCATTTTCTTTACAAAGGTAGGGGGCTCTGAAAGGAGTGTTTAGTTCAAAAACACCAAGATCATTGTCAGAAGAGACACAGGAAGGAAACAAAAGACAGAAAAGTGCGTAAAGAAGACAGAAGACAGAAGGTAGCAGTGCATAGTGTTAGCATCAGCTTGTCAGCAGTAATCTAACGGAGAGATCAGCTTTCAGATCTTACCTTGAACTGATACCTCAGCCTCACAGGATGAGCTGCCTGCCTCATTTGCGGCTGTGCACACATATTTCCCAGAGTCCTTCAGCTTAGACTTGGGTATCTCAACAACAGCCACCTTATCCTCAAAGGACAGTTTACAATCCATGCTCTGGTGGACTTTTTTGCCATCCCTGGTCCAGGTGACGGTCACACCAGTGTCCTCGTCCACCTGGCACTCCAGCCTCAGCGGGTCATTGACAGCGACTGACGCCGGCTCAACGGTCTGAACAAAGCTGGGCTTGTTGACAACCCTGAGCTCTGTGGTGAACGTAGCAGTGCCAACACTGTTGGAGGCCTTGCACAGGTACACCCCCTGGTCAGCCACAGTAAGACTTTTAATCTGAAGCGAATACTTGTTCTTTTCACATTTCATGACATAGTTCCCTCCGGAGGAGACGGCTATGTTGTCCTTGTGCCAGACAACCTCCATGGGTGATGTCCCAGTGAGTGAGCACTGGAGCATGGCCTGTTTGCCCACATACAAAGTCATTGGGTCTGGTTGTGATACAAATACCGGTGGGTACATTTCTATGGAGAGCAGGTAGAACATACAATTAAGAATTTAGTATAATAAAAGGGGGGAAATACACCAACATCAAAATGAACCTGTGGAATCTCAACAGCTTTAAACAAGAGATCCTCAACCTGTTTATATATTGCCAAATGTGACACCAGATCCAATTAATGAACAAACCATTTCCACATTGCACCATAAAGGATTCAGGGGGGAAACAAATGCATATAATTCTCTCTCTCTCAAACAGACACTTGTAAAGCAGTAATTGAAAACAAAAAGGTCCCATCAGGGTCTTACCGGTGACGATGAGCGAAGGCGGTGCAGCTGGCAGTGCCGTGCTGGTTTGAAGCCTTGCAAGTGTATTCACTGCTGTCGGCTTTGATCGGCTTCAGCAGCTCCAGGGAGGAGCTGCTGTGGCGGCTGAGCATCCTGTACTTGTCACTCTGTTTGATCTCGACGGTAGATTTGTACCATTTGAAAGTCACACTTGGAGCATCCTCGATTTCACATTCGAACTTGGCTTGTCCGCCGATGTTTATGTCCAAGGGTTGGATTTTCTGCCTAAAGACAGGTGGCACTGAGGCACAAACAGACACAACAAGGGAAAAAGTCAGTCATGGAATCTATGAAACTCTTAAAAAGAACAACTGACATATCAGGAACAGGAATGGAGGAAAGGTGGAACAATGGTGGATACAGGAGTGACTGTGGAGGAGAAACATAGCAAGAACATTAGCCCCATCATTTCACTGCTTTCATTGTGCAGGATAGTCATGGGGCTAGGGTTCAGGCTAAAGGAAAAGAAAGGTTGTGAAAGATGAAGCAATGTCAGGTTGATCCCTGAGAGCATGCAGAGACACTGTGGAGAGAATGGACCTGAAGGATTGTGATGGGTTTAAACACAAGGAACCTGTGACCATGGAAAGACCGTGAAAGTTACCTAAAGGCCAGGATCATGAAGCTACATTTGAAAGGCTGTGACAATCCTGGTCTTTAGGCATCATACGAAGAGGTGGAAGACACAAGAAATGGTGAGTTAGTACCATCCAGTGACCCGCTGAAGGTGCTCATGCCGAGCTATGAAATGAATAAAGAGACCAAAATGACTAGAGCATCATTTCATGTGAGGTCTTGAATGAACCGGTGAATGATTAGTCGTTCTCGGAGGAAGTGTGATGAATGGATGAATGAAACAATCATTTGATCCTGTTATCAAACCTCTTGAGACCACAGTGAGTCTTGAAGACGTTGTAGTCCTGCCGGCTTCATTCTCAGCCTCACAAACATATTCTCCTTGATGCTTCTCCTTCACAACTTTGTTGATAACCAATGTGTATGTGTCGTGGTCTTTGCAACACTTGAACTCTTTGCCAGATGTTACCAATTGCCCATTGAAAAACCAGTTTACCTTTGTGACGTACTTAATGGTGCTGCTAAAGGTTACTTTACTATCCTCATCTATGGATATGTCTTCGAGGGAGACGACTATAACGGGGATTTCTCTCTGCTCTGACCTGGATACTGTGATTTCCTCTGTAAACATCTCCTCCCTGTGCTCCTGGATGCTAAAGCCCACCACCTGTTCAGTAGGGACGGTGGTGGGAGGCAGGGTCGTGGTTAAAAGAGTAGCACCTACATCTTTCTCCCTGCTTTTCATGGTAACTGACCTCACTTCCTGACTCGACACCTGTACCGACTGCTCAAAAGTCATGTGGGACTGTGTGGAAACTTTGATTTGGGATGTCTGCTCCATCTTTGCTGCCTTGGATTCCTGCACCACAACCCGCTGCTCAGCTGAAGCACTTTTAACCGCCACTTTGGACTCAGTTTTCAGTGCAGCGGCCTGAGATTTAACGGCAGTGAAACCTACGGCACTCTCTGCCACGCTCACAGTCTCCACCATGGATGACAGCATTTGCTTAGAGTGTGCCGAGGCGACCTGCGCCCTCTGAGGTTTGTCTAGCTGCATAGTGCCCGGCTGCTCCGAGGTGAGAACCTGGGCTTCCTGGTACACTATGGAGTGGAAAGCTGCCTGCAGTTCAGTCCTGAGGTCAGCGGTCTGAGGGTATTTGCCCTCAATAGCCAGCGTGATCTCCATGGGGGCACCTGTGGTTGTGATCAGGTATGTAAACATGGCTCGCTTTGGCTCTTTTTGAACCTTGACTTCCTGTACTTCTACAGCCTGCAGCCTCCCTACGACGTCAGCCAGTAACACCGGCTGGTCGCTGGCCACAGCCGACTGCAGAGCGTCTCTGAGCTGGTGCCGGATATTCAGACTGAAGGGTTTAGGGATCTGAATCACAAAGGTCATCTCTTTGGGAAGAGCGGTAGTGTCTTTGGACTCTGACGCCATAAGGGACAGTTTGGGCTGCCTGGTGACAGATACTTTAGTGGACTTAGACTTGGAGATCTCCTGAGAGAGCTCACCGGTCAGCACTCGCTTCTCGTCCATCACGATGGACTGCCTGACTGACTGGCCCTCCTGGATTTGAACAGCAAAGTCCTGTTGGGCCGCCTCTAGAATGACACTACTCTCAGTGGAGATCTCCTTCTCCTCTATCTGGACTGGCTCGGTGGGGAGTTTTGGCTCCACAGCCATCTGGCAGGTGAATTTATCCACCGCTGTAAGACCCTCAGTGTGGCCCTCCTGTAAGGCCCGACTCTCCGCCACAGTGGTGACATGCATCACGTTCGAGCGATCCTCCTTCTGCACCAAAGCTCGCTGCTGCTTTACATCCGAGGTGACTGGCGTCTCCTTTGGGAGCGTCATGGGCTGGAAGTTGAGCTGCAGGATGTTCTGAGGCCTAGGCTCAGTCCGGAGTTGCGACTGAATGCCGGTCACGGACAAATCCAGCTCTGTGTGATAATCTGCTGTCAGCTCCCTTCTCTCCTCTGAGGTAGCTGCATGACTTCTAGTCTTTTCCTGTTTCTGAGCCGCTACCTGCTGGTCAGGCTTCTCAATAACGAGAATACCCTCTTTGGGCAGCGCCTCCACAGGTTGGGTTGACTGCCGATGCAGCAGAGTACGAGACTCTTTCTGGGGCTGGATGGTCATGGAGCTAGCCTTTGCCTCGAATGCTGACGTGTCCTCACAAACTACTGTCCTCTGCTCGTCCTGGCTAACAGCATGCAGCAGAGTCGGGCTCTTCCTGGCTCCTGCCTGCTCTGCTGCTGGTTTCTCACAGGTGAAGCTCTTCTCAGATGGAAGGAGGTCCTGATCTGTGATCACCTGCAGGTGCAACAACTGCTCTCCTTCTACCTGGGACTGAACTGACATGGCACTGTCCAGACTGGGAAGCTGCTGTGTGGGCTCAGCCTGGAGCATTTGCTTCTCTTCAGCAGTTAGAGCACCCTTTATTATTTTATCCTTACAAAGATGGGCTGTCTCCTCAGAGGGCCTCTGCATGGAGAACTTAGTCTCCTTGGAAAGAGTCTGTTTGGACTCGCTAACTGACGCTAAGACAGGTCGGTGCTGTTCTTTCTTTACAGACGGCTTCACAGCAGAATCTGCTGTTGCTAAATCAGTGGTGTGGCCCTCTGAAAGCACCCGTTTCTCTGCAGACTGGGCAGAGTATAAAATCTTAATCCCCTCCTTAACCTTATAACCCTTCTCTGCCTGGGATTCTGGGATCTCCTGAGACTGCTCTCTAAGGATGGGCAGCTGAGACTGGACCTGATGCCCGCTGACTAAATGTTTAGGCTCTGATGTGGGCCTTACAGAAGCGGACTTCCGGTCGGACAGGGGGTCTGTGCTAACAGTAGACAGCGGTGTGAGCTCCTCAGCGACAGCCGACATCACCATTGACCTCCTCTCTCGAGCCGCCTGAAGCTCGATGACCTCAGGGCTCAGAATGCGGTCACAGTGCTGCTCTGTGAAGTCCTGACTCTCCTCGACGGAGGACGTAAACGCCGCCATGTGAAGCTGCTTCACAGGGACTGTGGAAACCTGAGCTGGGTGGGTGGGAACCACCGACACCCGCTCCTCTACCTCATGAGACTGGAGCACTGCTGCCTGGTGGGTCAGCTGCTCGCGGTGGATAGTGGCGGCGGAGATATCTAGTTCTCTAAGCGTGCCCACTTGCTCACTGGGAATGACCTGCCGGTCTTCAGTCCCGATGGTGTAAACCATCTGATCAGACCTGGATCTGTCCTGACCCGGGAGGCTAACCTGGTACAGACGAGACTCTGTTGCTTGTTCTGTCATTGAAACCTTATAGCCTTTCTTCTGAACCGTGGTCACCTGCTCCTGTTTCCGTGAAACAGAGACAGTTTCTCTGAACACAACGAGCTC
Organism: Trematomus bernacchii; assembly: GCF_902827165.1. Lineage (NCBI taxonomy): Eukaryota > Metazoa > Chordata > Actinopteri > Perciformes > Nototheniidae > Trematomus > Trematomus bernacchii. The sequence continues at coordinate 335,814 of NW_022987702.1, forward strand.
TGCACTACAGGACGCCTCACCTAACTGGTTGGAGGCCTTGCATGTGTACAGGCCGCTATCTTCCTGTTTGACGCTCTTAATATTGATAAAGCCAGATCCATCTGGGTTGGCTTTAACGATACAGTTTCTACTGGGCTGGATCTGGAAAGCCCCTTTGAACCACCTCACATCGGGCATTGGATCACCGCTGGCTTTGTAACTAAAGGAAACCTCTCCTCCCTCTGAGCAGCGCACAGGTTGGATCTGAACTGTGAACGTTGGAGGTTGACCCGTGATCTTAAACATCTTCTCTACCCATTTCTCCGCCTGGCTAACATCATGCTTCTTAACCTCGAGGTACGTGGTGCAGGTTGTCTGGCCTAATCGGTTGGTGGCGGTGCAGGAGTACTCGCCCTCATACTCGGTTGTGACCTTTGTGATGACTAACGTATACTCCTCTTTCTCCTCTATCAGCCTGTATATGGACGAGCTCTGAATCGCTTTTCCATTGTGAGACCATTTAACGGTCGGTTTTGGAAAGCCGGACAGTCTAACGGTGAGTCTAGCCGTCTCCCCGGCGGTGACCACTGCCGGAGCGAGCTGGCTGAGGAAAACTGGCTTTTCTTTTTTCTTCTCTAAAGAGGAAGAGTAGCGTTTGGACTCTGGCGTGAGTTCAAGTGTTTTAGTTTTCTGAGGTAACTGGACCCCAGAGTAGTAGGTCTCCTCTTGCTCCTCCACAGTGGTGATGGTGGTGCTAGTACGCTCTGTTGGAAATATTGAGCATCACTCAAAACAATATCCACAACACAGAAGCTCGAATATTAACATTGAATTTGGAAATGCAAGAATTAGGGCTGTCCTTAACCACAGAGTCTCTCAAGGTCGATTTAGGATTATTTTTCCAATCAATCAATCATATTTTAAATTAAATGCAATCTACCTAAAAATTCTAAAAAAAGGAGAAATATATCAAAATGAAAAAAGAAAACAACCAAATAAAATAATTATTTATGACTGAGTGCTTGAGGGAGGACAGCCCTACTATAAAAAAGAGCAATGAAATGCATCACAAGATCAACATATTATAAAAAATAAATATTCCCCCAAACGGTTTATGTTTCTTGGACATTTTCTCAGTTCAAAAAAGCAGTTTATTTTTCTGATTGTAAATAAAATCAGAAAAATAAAACACTATTTGGTAATAAGCGTAATTACCAAACTTTTTTTTTGCCAAAACAGACCTCAGCAAAATCAGGAATTGTATTGTATTGGCAATAGGCGCTTTCACACCAAGTACTTTGCCGTACTTAGTTCATCAGAACTTAGTTCATCAGAACTCTTTAGTTCTGATGAACTAAAGAGCAGATCGCGTTCACACCGGAATAAGTCCCTGGGGGAGGATTAGGCAAATGAGCCGCTGACGTCACTTCTTCTTCTTCTGCTTTGGGTTTACTGGCAGGCCGCAAACAACTTCACGGCGTATACTGCCACCCGGAGTCCCCGGCCGGAAGTCCCCGGAGTTGGGGAAGGCTTCTACTGAAGCCTTCTGAGTAAATCGCCAGAACGCCGACACCTCCTCATCTCCACCACTCCCATGTTTTCTTTTGTGTTGCCATAAGTTAGTCTCTCTGTGTTTGTGCGCTGGGCGAATGCTACTGCTAATAATGCTAATGGTAATAATGCTAATGCGAGCAAAGAAAATGGCGGCTTCACAAAACTTTTTGGGAGTTTTATGGGGCGTGGTTTGCAATTTGCCCAGCCAATCAGAAATGGGAACCTTTTTCTCCCACGAAAGTACCTGCTCTCTAGCAGGGACTGAAAAGGGGGTGGAAAGGTTCTCATGGACTAAGTTCTAATTCCGGATTTCTTTGGTGTGAACGCACATTTTCGGAACTATATCGGAACTATACTGGGAAAAGTACTCCGGTGTGAAAGCGCCTATTGGTATTAAAACATATCAAATAAGATTAATTATTACACAATAAATATTGTTTTTGACATCTGCATTTTGATTGGATTATTGATACAGAAACCATGTAAACATCGACCAACAGTTTTAACCTGTATGCATTGATTAAAGAGGCCCTATCCTGCTGATGTTCAGGTGTATATCAGTATGTAGTGTCTCTACTTTAAAGAGTCCTATCCTGCTGATGTTCAGGTGTATATCAGTATGTAGTGTCTCTACTTTAAAGAGTCCTCTCCTGCTGATGTTCAGGTGTATATCAGTATGTTGTGTCTCTACTTTAAAGACTCCTATCCTGCTGATGTTCAGGTGTATATCAGTATGTAGTGTCTCTACTTTAAAGAGTCCTATCCTGCTGATGTTCAGGTGTATATCAGTATGTAGTGTCTCTACTTTAAAGAGTCCTCTCCTGCTGATGTTCAGGTGTATATCAGTATGTAGTGTCTCTACTTTAAAGAGTCCTCTCCTGTTGATGTTCAGGTGTATATCAGTATGTAGTGTCTCTACTTTAAAGACTCCTATCCTGCTGATGTTCAGGTGTATATCAGTATGTAGTGTCTCTACTTTAAAGAGTCCTCTCCTGCTGATGTTCAGGTGTATATCAGTATGTAGTGTCTCTACTTTAAAGAGTCCTCTCCTGCTGATGTTCAGGTGTATATCAGTATGTAGTGTCTCTACTTTAAAGAGTCCTCTCCTGCTGATGTTCAGGTGTATATCAGTATGTAGTGTCTCTACTTTAAAGAGTCCTCTCCTGCTGATGTTCAGGTGTATATCAGTATGTAGTGTCTCTACTTTAAAGAGTCCTCTCCTGCTGATGTTCAGGTGTATATCAGTGTGTAGTGTCTCTACTTTAAAGAGTCCTCTCCTGCTGATGTTCAGGTGTATATCAGTATGTAGTGTCTCTACTTTAAAGAGTCCTCTCCTGCTGATGTTCAGGTGTATATCAGTATGTAGTGTCTGTACTTTAAAGAGTCCTATCCTGCTGATGTTCAGGTGTATATCAGTATGTAGTGTTTCTACTTTAAAGAGTCCTCTCCTGCTGATGTTCAGGTGTATATCAGTATGTAGTGTCTCTACTTTAAAGAGTCCTCTCCTGCTGATGTTCAGGTGTATATCAGTATGTAGTGTCTCTACTTTAAAGAGTCCTCTCCTGCTGATGTTCAGGTGTATATCAGTATGTAGTGTCTCTACTTTAAAGAGTCCTCTCCTGCTGATGTTCAGGTGTATATCAGTATGTAGTGTCTCTACTTTAAAGAGTCCTCTCCTGCTGATGTTCAGGTGTACATCAGTATGTAGTGTCTCTACTTTAAAGAGTCCTCTCCTGCTGATGTTCAGGTGTATATCAGTATGTAGTGTCTCTACTTTAAAGAGTCCTCTCCTGCTGATGTTCAGGTGTATATCAGTATGTAGTGTCTCTACTTTAAAGAGTCCTTTCCTGCTGATATTCAGCGGAAACCAGAGCCCAGTCTGCTCTGATTGGTTAGCTGGCTGGCTCTGTTGTGATTGGTCAACCGCTTAGAGATGTCCCGCCCTCTTAGCCTATCACGTACAATGTCTTGGAGCGCTAGCCAACAGTTGTGTTCCATAGTGACATCACTATGGAACACAACTTAGGGATTTTAGCCATTGCAGACCATTGACATGCACTACCACCTATAGAACAAACGACAGGAGAGGGACCACCACAAAAAGCAGAATACGGCCTCTTTGAAAAACAAAAAGAGAAAACTCAGACTCTGACTTTAAATCATTAAATATTTTATTATATAAACTCTGAAACAAACCAACACGACGTCTGTACAAATACACCATGAATTTCCATCTCAATGCCAGATTTTTAATTTATTCATTTACTTATTTTCCTGTTTCTACTCATACACTCCTAAAATTACACATATTTACAAAACTTCAAAACTTACACTTAACATTTTTTTAAGTTTCACAGTATTATCCATTTTTTTAAATTTGTACTACTTATGATTTACCAGCTCGCTTTAAAATCCTAGAAATATCGTTCTCACTCCAATAAAAAACTAAAAACCTTCTAAATCCCACAGAAACCATAAAACTAATTAGGACAGTTTCCAGATTTACTTTTTTGACAGCATTAAATTTTAATGTGTGAATTACTCTCCTAATAGAGTATCAATAATGCTGTGAAAGTTAAGGGTAAATTAAATAAATTGTTGAATCTATTTTTTATAATAAAAAATGTTTTGGGTTAATATTAATTCGTTTTCTGTCAAGGTGTTCTTTCTTGTTTGAAACTATTTTTTTTTTGTAAAAACATGTTTATTACCCACTGCATGTCATTTTAAGTTATGTAAAATGTGACCGAACAATAACTACTGCCTTCAGCTCAAACCAAAAACGATGAAGGGTGTCACAATGCCGGGATTTATCAAATGTTAAAACACAAACCAACATTTTAAGTTGTATTCTTTTTTAGTTAAGCTACTATAACTAGTACATGCATTTAATTGGATTTAATTTCCAATGCAGATTCTTTTAAAACATATCTACTCTGGCTGTGCAGCTCTCGTCACTAATTTAACAAACTGTTTAAAAATGTAAATGATATGTATTCCTATTTTTCTTCATAACCATGGACCCATTTCTGAGCTTCTCCATTTTAAAAACCTCAAAATACCAATGTATTCTGAGGTCAGTGAGATGTAAAGACTATATACTGTTGTGATTTCATGTTAAAGCAGCTCACTTTAAAGTGTTACCAGAAAACAAAAGCAAACGTAAACCCAGATTTTCTACCAGAACTTTAAAAAGTTGACACAGCTGGCAATAAATAAAGGAAAAAAAGCATTTTAAACTCTGACAAACATTTTAAACTCTGTTTATCCCACATGACTTCGGGCTGGTTGCACAAAGATGACTCTTCTTTTCATAGAGAAGAGTCTCAGCTTAAGTAATTGCGATTTGCAAACAGTTTAAAGCAAACATTGAGAATAGAAAGTCTTAAAATGACTCATAAGGTATTTTCTATTTCTGTTAAGTATTAAATCCGCCAAGGAGCTTTGTGTCTTCGGTTTGGTTAAAAAACAACTGGACTGATTTGTATTCAACTTGGTGGAAGGGTTAATCATGAGCCAATTAAGAAAACGTAAACATTTGGAAAAGTTCTGATAACGGACCAGTTCATGACCGATGAGTTGTAGTCATATATGTATCGCAGTAAACCCTACAGAAGTCAAGCATTAACAATATACAGTCAAATTAATTAGGTAGTAAATGTATCTTCGTGCAACCAGCCCCAGAACCTCAAACCTCTAAAACATCTTTAGCAGCGCGGCAGTCTCAATGTACCCGGCCGTGTTTTGGATCACACATTTGTACTCCCCACCATCACTCTGGGTTGCGTTAGTAATGAGCAGATTGAAATGGCCTGCAGTTTTCTCCTGGATGATACACCTGCCGGTTGTGACTGGGTTTCCATCTTTGTACCACTCTGCGGTCGGGCTTGGTTTACCACTAACGAGACACTGGAGGATAACTGGCGTCCCTACGGCTGCGGTAATGTTAGTCAACGGGATGACGCACTTAGGGGGCGTCTCGGTCACCAGGAACTGGAAGCTACACATATCGGAGGACTTTCCTTTGAACTCTATCTTGTCATCTTTTGCCGGTTCAGCAAACACGTCAAAGTTAATGCTAACGTATTTCTCTCCCTGCTCGTTCATTTCGTGGTCGGTTTTAGCCACCAGCCTCACCGCCCGCTGCGACTCATCTGCCTCCTGCTCAAACTCAAACTCAAGCTCAATTTCAGAGACTTGTTCGCTGTCAAACGACGTGTTGCCAACCACCAAGTCGAACTTCTGCGGCTGAACTTTGGCGCTTCCCAGAGACACAGCAGTCAACTCCCTGCCTCTGGTCTTTCCTGAGAAAGCTTTGGCGTCCAACACGACCAGAGACGCCCGACACAGAGTCTCCCCGACAACGTTAATAGCCCTACAGTTATACACCCCGCTATCCTGTGTTGTGACTTGACAGATCTTCAGGAAGTGGTTGTCTCCGTCGGACGAACACAGGTATTTTTTGTTATTGTGAGGTATTTTCTTGTCACCTTTGAACCAGGACACAATAGGAGAGGGTATTCCCATCAGGGAGCACTCGAACATGACGGTGGTGCCCTCAGGGGTCTCCATGTCACAGATGGGATTAATAAACCTCGGGGGCATCTCAGTGACCTCAAAAGCTATTTTCAAATCATCATGCTCCTGCGTGACAAAGTCCACAGTGCACTCCTCATAAATACTCGGCAGCACGTTCAGAGATATGATCATGCTTTTGTTGTCGGCCGTGTACTCGGGAATGGTGATGATCTTTATTTGCCTCTCAAATTCTTTCACATCGCTTTCATCCAACTCTACTTCGAGCAGAATCTCCTGAGGGGAAGTAGAACGAGAGGAGTCATCGTCCTCAACGTCAAACTCCATCACATGCTGATGGGTGACATTAGGGGGGGCCGGCATGAACCTGACTTCCTGCGATATGACAACCACTAAAGCAACACTTCTAGCTTCCCCAACGTAGTTCACGGCCTCGCAGATGTATTCCCCCTGATCAGCTTTTGTGACATTGTGAATTGTTAGCGAGATGCTATCACCATCTCTCTCCGTTTTGACTCTGTCGTTGGCCAACAGCTGGTTTCCGTTGCAGAACCAATTCACCTGAGGGGAAGGCAGGCCAAACACCTCAGCGTAAAACGTTAGAGAGTCATTTTCAAACACTCTTTTCTTGACGAGAGGTTTGAGAAAGGCCGGAGGGATTCCCTGCACTTTCTCCTGAAGGGTTGACAGGCCTAAAGGTCCTAGTCCCTTGGTGAGGTATAGGTTGTCATCCACTGTCTCAATGCCCTCGTCACCGGGAGACATCAGGAACTGCATTGGTGAGAAAAACCTCTCGCTGGAGCCTCCTGTCGAGGGTCGCTTATGATCCATGGGGGAGAAGGGGTATTCCTTAGGGGTCCTAAACCCACCAGAAGTATCCGAACTTGGAGTTTGAAAGGACATGTGAGACTTGGGGGTTTGGAAGGACTCTGCAATTGGTTGCGAGACCTCGGTGGAAGAGCCTGGGGTGTAGAACCGCTCGGCCATCTCGGCTAGGTCCTCACTCACGGTGCTGCCGATCTCTATGGACATCTCAGACTCAGGGGACAGGGGTCTTCCCCAGTCTGTTGGAGGGTTGTAAAAGTCATACACAGCACCAAAGGTTACCTCCTCTTCCTCCATTGAGCCAGCTGCTGCTGCTCCTCCAGCTTCAGCTTCAGCTTTGTCCAAAAATCCTTCCTGTAAAGATGCAACCTGCCTTTGAGGTCCCTCAGCAGCAGCAGGAGCTTCCTCAAGAGGTTCAAGGTTGTCTCCTTTAGGCTCGACAACAAGTGTTGCAGGTTCTGGCTCCATGACTTCAATCCCCCCATCTTCACTCTTGATTTGTACATGAGGCTCAACTTCATCCCCAGCCACTTCTTCTGCTCCCTCTGTCACGTCAGCCTGGGACTCCGGCATACTGAGGAAGACACCACTGTCCAAGGAGGGCTCTGGATTTGAAACCAGCTCCTCGCCAGAAAGTAGAGTACTGTCAACTTCAGCCTCACTGTGAGGAGAGGAAGACCCTTCTACTGCAATTTGTTTATCAAGTTTGAGAGATTTAGAAATGGTTTTAGGCTTGACGGCTTCTTCAACTGGAGCTGAAGTCTTAACAGCGCGTTTTACTGCAGGGACTTTATCCGGCTTGAAAGGGAAAAAGCTGCCAGTTTTGTCAAATGTACACACTGGCTGATCCCTCAGCATCTCCATTTCACATGCCTCCACTTGTTCTGTTAATGGAGCTGGTTTCTGTGCTTTAGGCCTGACCAAGTCGGGAGACTCCTGTACTTCTTCCACAAATTGTGTAAGTTCACCATGGCTTTCTGCTGAAACGGCACCTTGTTCAACATCCCTAGATATCCCAGAGATCTTGCGTTCTTTCTGCAGAGAGGAGGTTGGATGGGAGGCCTCTGGTGAGTCAGGAAGAGCTTTGGGAGAACTGGGATTTCCTGTCATAGCAGTAGCAAGACTAACTGCATCTTCTGCAGGCAGGGTGTCAATGACTTGGTCCTGCTGGTCAAGGGAAATGGCCACTGCAGGTATAAACTCTTCAGGGAAATGTGTTGCCTCTCTCTGCTCCTCAGGAGAGCTTTGGGTCTGTAATGCAACTGGCGATTCAGACTCAAAAGCTTGTTTAATCTGAGAGACTTTTATAACAGCAGCCGACGCCTGCAGACCACATCCGGATACACTTGGAGGCTCTCTGGAGATACTAGGTCTGGATTTTGGGGCTTTGGCCAACTCTGATGGAGCTTGTGAACTCTGAGTGATCGTGTCTTTAGTGTGAATGATGTCAGCTTTCTTTGTATCTTCGGTTGAGCCAACAGGAGACCTCCTTACTGGAGTAAAACCAGCACCCTCTGCAAATTGCACAGGTTCAGAGATACCTGTGACCACAGCCATGTTGCCCTCAGAACAGCTGATATTCTCAAATGTGCTGACAGCCTGAGGAGCTTCACCAGCCGTATCAAATGAGAAAGTGAATTTGTGTTTGACAGTCTGAGAGGCACCATCGTCGCTTGGCACTTCTGAGATTTTCTCCGAGACCTCCTGAGGTTCGTCCTCTCTGATTTCCTCTCTCATCTCAGGGAGCGGCGTGGCGGCGGTGATTCTGATTTCTACAGGTGAGGAGCTAAAAGACTCATCCGAGGAGCGGCGTTTGTGGATCACCGCTTGAGGCACCTGTAACGTCGCTTTCCCTGAATCCGTGAAGGTCTTAAGTTCTGCTTCGATAAAGCTTTCCTGGGTTTCTGCACCCTCCGTAACTACCACTTCCTGTGTGGCCACTGACATTCTCCTCACCTTTTGGTCAGAGATTTCAAGAGTGCCGCTGCAGATGGATTTTCCATGTTTATTGGTTATGACACTGTCGTATGTCCCCTCGTGGTCTGTAGTTGGATAGAAGACGGTGAGCTTTGATGTGTTAGATTTGCTCATGATATCATAGTCAGGGTTGTGGGCTAATTGGTGTCCGTCTTTGAGCCAGGTGACGGTGGGCAGAGGGTCACCCTGGAACTGGCAGGTAAACTCTGTCATCTCACCAATTTTTACTTGAGCCGAAGATATTCCTTTCACAAATACTGGACGGGATCCTCCGGCACTTGTTTCCCCTTCCTTCATCCTATTAAACTCTTTCAAATCTGCCTCATCTTGGACTCTCCTCTCGTCCTTCTTGATAGCTCCGAGTTCAACGCTTTCTTCACTCATTTCTCCACCCTGTTTTGACCTAATGGACTCTCTGCTTACTTCCTCTCTTTTAACACCTGCAAAATCCTTCCGTTGTCTCCGATCGCTGCTCTCTCTGGTAGTTCCCGTCTCCTCTCTCATCGCCCTCTCCTCTTTTACATCTGACTGGAAACATTTCCTGCTGGATTTATCTGCAGTCATTGCATATTCCTGCCTGCTCCGACTCTTCTCTGCATCTTTTCCCACCTCCTCCTGTGGAAAGCGACTCCCGAGTGGTGAAAACTCTCCTGAAGGCTTACCTGGTCTCTCAAATGGCACAGTAGTAGTTTGGGTTGGAGAGTAACTCTGAACTGGTGAAGCTTCCAGACCCATTCTATCATTTCCTTTGGGCTGGTGTGGTAAACCAGCATATGCAGGAGTTTGCCTTCTTATGGAAGAAGACTCACCAATAGTAGCTTGCTCGTACCCGGCAGTAGTTGTTGACGAGGCTCCACCACCAAGATTTAGAGGTGGAAGTTCACATGGATGAGAAAGGACACCATGGGACTCAAACAGCATCCCGGAGCCAGGCTGTTTTCCTTGATTGTCCAAAGACCACTCGGACTCCAGTTCAGCTACCTCCTCTTGCTCGACACCATCCTGTTGCCACTTCAGGATGCGCTGAGCAAGTGCTTCCTCCTCACTAACAAAGTATTCACTATCCCTTTGCAGCCTGGTCTCCCGGCCCTCTGTAGGCAGAGCCTCAGAGGGCGGCCACTGCAGACTCTCAGCCAGCTGATCTTGGAAACCGGCGGGAACCGTCTCGCTCTGGAGGAACTTCTCTTTGGCTGTTTTGCCCGAGGAGGTTTTCCTGCTTCGGACCACTTCAGGTTGAGGAGCTGATTCTCTTCCGACGTCTGTGGTCTTCTCCGCCTGGATCTTAGAGTAACCCTCCTCCCAGTCGGACTCCAGCTTGACAACTTCCTCTTGTTCCATCAAAACGTTCTCCTGCCACTTCATTATCCGCTGATTCAGAGCCTCCTCTTCACTGACAAACCTCTCACTTTCACTCTTCAGCTCGGATAAGTTCTCTCTCGACAGCTGGAGCTCACGTTCTTCTGTTGTCCTCTCAAACAACATCTTCTCTGCTCTGACTTTAGTTCTTGGTGATGCTCCTACTTCTACGGCCCTTCCTTTTATTCTGGGAGATTTTTGTGCCATTGAAGCCTCAATTTCCAACTCTCCTGGTCTGGATTTCATTCTGGCTTTAGGCGAGGGGGCAGAGGTTTCGTCTTGGCTCAGTTTGACTTTAGGGGACTTTGGTGCCGACACGTCAGCATGTTCTCCAGTCACTCTCTCATCCACTGCCTCCAGATGGGGGTCTCCAGTCACTCTCTCATCCACTGCCTCCAGATGGGGGTCTCCAGTCACTCTCTCATCCACTGCCTCCAGATGGGGGTCTACAGTCACTCTCTCATCCACTGCCTCCAGATGGGGGTCTACAGTCACTCTCTCATCCACTGCCTCCAGATGGGGGTCTACAGTCACTCTCTCATCCACTGCCTCCAGATGGGGGTCTACAGTCACTCTCTCATCCACTGCCTCCAGATGGGGGTTCATGTGCCCTTCAGGCTCCATGTGCTGTGTCTCTTCCTCTGACATTCGAACACCATGCTGCCATTTCCTGATCCGCAGGGCCAGGAGTTTTTCCTCAACCTGCATCCGCTCAGCGTCCAGGCTCTTCTCATACTGCTCCCTCAAAGACTCCCCTCCAGACTCCTCTTCATATTGCTCACCTGTTTCTGGTGTTGCACCTGTACCAAGGAACCTCTCTTTGGTAGTTTTGGCCTGCCTCAGCCTGGGTGATTCTCCAAGTCTGTCCTCCGCCCGGGCTTTTGCTCTTGACGACAACTCCACTTCCATTTCTGCTCTTGCTTTTATTCTGGGAGATTTTGGTGCCAGCATTAGTTGTGCCCCTCCTTCTTCTGATTGGGCTTCTGCTGTGGCACACATCTCTGCTTCGTCTCCTCTGGCTTTTACTTGAGGTGATCTGGGTGTTGTCGCTTCAGGATCTACCATCCTTGCCTTAACTCTGGGTGATTTATGGAAAGATGAGGTTTCACTTTCTACAGTTACTGATTGTGTCGCTTCCTGTTGGGTGTGCATGTGCCCCGCTGGCTCCATGTACTGCACCTGTGCAGGGGTTGGCAGATCAGTTTCAGGGTGAAACGTCTCCTCTTCGGCCATCATACTCCCTTGCTGCCATTTTCTGATGCGCAGGGTTAGGAGCTTTTCCTCACACTGCATCCTCTCTTCATCCAGACTCTTCTCATAGTGAGCCCTCAAAGACCCCCCTTCACCCTCCTCTTCATATTGCTCACCTGTTTCCGTTGTGGACCTATCTTCTGTGGATGCTTCTCCACTGAGGAACTTCTCCCTGCTAGATGTGTCTGTTTTTGGCAGATCAACAGATCCACTGCTTTCGGTGTACGTGGATGTTCCAGGGAACGCTAACCCTTCAGAGTTACGTTGCTCGACCTTTGTTGACTCCATATGTTCCTCCGTAACTACGCCGTGACGTTCACTTACCATTTGCTTGTATCTAGCTTCTAGCCGCGATTCCAAAAAACTCTCAACCTTTTTACCGTGCCGTGTGTCACCTGATCTCCTTTCTGACACCATGGTATCCAACGGCTCACCTCTCATGATCTGAATGGCCCTGGTTCTGGTTTGAGGCTCAAATGAATGCCTTGAACGCGGCTTCGACGGATCCCTGCTTGAGCTTCTACTTTTAAACTCACTCGGACCCTCCCCCGAATCGAAGGGTCGGTTGAATTGCTGAACATCGGGCAGAGAGGCCGGTTTCACCCTGAGCCTCTCTACGTAGTCGGCGTAACTCGACTCGCTGGCGACTGATTCTGACTCAAACTCAGAAGAGGACATGGTGGAGATAGAAAGCCTCTTCTTCTGCTTCACAGCTTTTTGGAGCGTTGTAAGTTTAGTCCTCACCTCGTTGTGAAGACTCTCCGTGTCACTGAACCTGTCGCTGTACCTGTCGCTGCATCGGTCACTGAACTTGTCACTGAACCTGGCCCCGGTGCGCCGGTCGCAGTAGATATCGCTGAACCGGTCGTTAAAACGCTCAGACCTGTCAAACATCGGGGGAGGAGACGGGGCGCGCTCTGAGGCGGTCTCCAAACGTTTGGACTCTTTCTCTGTTACCTCTTTTTCTTTCGTATGAGAACCAGATTTGAAGTAAACTGTACGCACCAGAGAGTCCACAGAGCGAGAACGCCTCTGATGAACTTTAGACATCTTGTCAAACGGAGACCCAACGCACCTGAGGTCCACCCTGAACTTCCTCTCTTTCCTCTGCTCGGCCATGGTGTCTGCACTTTCATGGGCTTGTGCAGAGCGCTTAACAAAGCCCAGGTAGTTAGCAGACTGCTCTTCCCTCAGCGACACTAGAAGTGATGCTGTGGACTCGGCAGAACCCTCTGAGTTAATCGCCATTACCTTATAACTGCCCGAGTCCTTCTCTCTGATACAATCGATAACCAAACTGGTCGTGTGCAAGTGCATTTTGCTCTCAGTACCGACCCTACGCCTACGATCTTTAGGGATAGATTTATTATTATGAAACCAAAGGATGGTGGGTTGAGGACATGCAACCAGTTTACACCTTAACTCTACTGGTTCTCCCTCTAGGACTGATTGGAATTTAAGTTTTTTGGTGAATGAAGGTTTGATGTTCTCCGTCCAGGAGCTAATGGAGGAGGTTCTGCTGGAGCAGCGGTTGGCCGACACCAGGCCCTGATCGGGGAAGTCTTCGGTGTCGGAGAAGGCTCCTCTCAGCTGCCGGGTGGCGGTGAGTTCGCTGCCGCTCTGCTGGGTTCCCTCTTTGTGATAAAACAGCTCTGCAAATATAAACACACATCGATCAGAACAGCGGCCTCGGGGGGTAAAACGAGAGAAAAGGATTTGAATGAATCAGTAATGGAAATATTAAATGCATGCTGGGAGTCACAATGCCATAAGAAATAATTTCACTCACCATATTTGTTCGAATAAACGCAAGACTTGATTCTTTTTATTAGAAACCTTCAGGAAGTTTTGATCCTTCGTCTGTGGAAATTTCTTCAAAACATAAATTATTTTATTATCATTAAAAAGCATTTTCTTTCCAAGACTGGCTGCTTACATTCGGTTGTTTTTTTACTTTTTGATAGTTGCTTTGGCTTTATACTAGAATGTTCCTTACCTGACTTGCAGACAGGAGAATAAACGCCCTTTCTAATCCTTAAACTTATGAGGAAATAAATGCACAGGTATATGTGAGAGGCAAAGCTCTCACATATCTTATATTCCAAAATCTTAAACAAATGAAGCTGTAAAATTGGGTGAGAAGGCGTTTATTCGAACTAATATAGTTTACTGGTGTTATTTATTGCAAACCACAGGAATCACATCCCACTATCTGCAAGCCAGGCTAAGAAATATTTTGCAGGAGGACGGTGTCAGTTCCAGATGCAGTGAACCTCCATATCTTTTAAAGGGCAAAGTCCGGAAGCCTTAAAAGATACGCGTCTCTGGGAAAAGATCAGAAGAACCTTCATGCCAAAAAGAGAAACGTTTCTTTGGATGCAAAACGCAAAGGACTCAAAAGAAACTGGAACAAGCAAGGGCTCTCCTGAGGGGGGGGGGCATGAAATATGATCAGAACAAGAGCAGGGAGAAGAATACAGAGTTTATATCAAAAACACATGAAGAGGACATGCTACTGTGGAAGACCTTTCAAAAAGGGACAGTTCAACATAAGGACATGTTATAAAACTCTAAAAGCAGTCTGTGGATGCAGGCCAACTATAATCCAAATAACCTTTTAAACATGCATCGGTTTTTATCTCCACTTTTCAACATTTTATTCACTTTAAACGTCACCTGAAAGCTTGGTTTAAAGTTCCCTGCCGACAGACCACTTTTGAAATAAATCTTTATAAAGAGAAATCTAGTCAAACTGTCCCGAATTTGTACACCAAATTCCCAGGTGTGATAACTATCTGGAGCTTTTTATCCAGGAAGGTGAGGAATCTGACGTGGCCTTACCTTTGACTTCTTGCTCGATCTTGGCTTCGATCTGCTCCCTCACGTGAGTCACTGTGGGGGGGAAGAGACGACGTTAGTTCACATGTATCTTAATAACTGCAGTGGGGGTCTGAACAACATTTCCTGTCACGTGTTCATTCCCATAAAGAAGAACCGGATTTACACATTGATTAATTTTTCTTTGGTGGACTCAACAGGATTCTCCTTCTGTGTTTGGGCTCCATGAGTTGAGTCTGATACAACAAACCCTGAAAGTAAAGCTTTATATCTACTGAAAGTACTTCTAAATCCAGGTTACATTATAAAAAATGTATTCTTGGTCATAGAAGTTTACTTTTACAAAATAACGTACAATGTGTTGGAGCGCTAGCCAATAGGAGCGCGAGGGTTCCATAGTGATGTCACTATGTGCCGGAAGTAAACTAATAGACTGGAGCCAAACACATAGAGCAAATACATTTGAGTCCACCAGGTCTGTGACTCTTACTGGGTTTTAACCAGCATGTTTTTGGGGCAAAGTGAGAAATCAAACACTGTAAGAAACACGGTGGAGTATTACGGACAGGAACAGGACGGGGATACAGAAGGGTTTCCTGCAGGCCGGAGGAAGGTTATAATCAAGAGTTTCATGCAGTTTCCCTGAGTGGGAGAGGGAGTGAGGACGGAGGAAGAGGAGGAGTGAGGAGGAAGGTGGAGGAAGGTGGAGAGGTGATCATCCCGGGATTCAAACACACAGTGAGACCTCCGTCAGGGCGGTGGGGTTAGTCAGAGCTGGGGAGGGATGTCCCGACAGATCGCTGGTCACACCGGATGGGATGCAGCCATGGCGTGTTTTTATATCATCGGAGGGGCTTTTGAAGGATATTTGAAGCTCTTTTTAAATACACATTTAAAGTGCTTAGAGTGCTTCGGTTCATTATGGACAATCAGGAGGGCAAACTCATCTCGCAGGAAGAGGATCTTTTTAGGAGGTATAGGTTTAGGAAGTTCATTCGTTACCTTGCACAATTATGTCTTTCTATTAATGAATGTCTATTTTAGAGACTATTTGATGTCTCTTTATCTTAAGTGTATTGTATTTTGCATTGATGGAGGAGCCTGGGACTCCAGCTGTTGTGTATATGACAATAAAGCTTTGAAACTTGAATAGATAGATGTCAATAATGTGCTCTCTGATGCTACAAGGATCTAATCATTTAAAACATATTTAAGTCGCTCTTTATTTGGCAGACGTGTTCAGGACATCCCTGGCAGTGTTGGAGGAACTGGAGGAGGGGCGTTAATCTTAAAGGAAGTGGATTGATTTTACAAAGGAAGTCTGGCTGCATCCATCCCACCGTTACCTTCTTCTTCTTGTGCGGTGGTAACGGTGAGCGTGGCGGTGCAGACGACCTCCCCGGCGGTGTTTGCGGCGCTGCAGGTGTACGCTCCGGCGTGTTCGGGGAAGGCGTCCACGATGAGGAGCATGGCGGTGTGCGTGGCCTCGTCGAAGTGGAACACCACGTTCTTGGTGGGCAGCACCGGGCTCCCGTTGTGGAACCAGCTGATCTCGGGCCGCGGCGTGCCGGAGACGCAGGCGTGGAAACGAGCGACCTCGCCATGCGGCACCGAGCAGCTGCTGATCGGCTGCAGGAACACCGGCTTGTGGCCGACAGTCGGCTTCTTTACGGAGGAGAGGCTGGTGGAGAGGAGGCGCTGAGAGACAGAAGACTCTCGCTGTCGGACGCCTGAAAGAAGACCGCCGAGGAGCATGAGATTATTGCATCTAGATTCATCCCAGTCAGCACAGCTTGAAACCAGTCTGAAACTAGTCTGAAACTAGTCTGAAACCAGTCTGAAACTAGTCTGAAACCAGTCTGAAACCAGCCTGAAACCAGTCTGAAACTAGTCTGAAACCTGTCTGAAACCAGTCTGAAACCTGTCTGAAACCAGTCTGAAACCAGTCTGAAACCTGTCTGAAACCAGTCTGAAACCAGTCTGAAACCAGTCTGAAACTAGTCTGAAACTAGTCTGAAACCTGTCTGAAACCTGTCTGAAACCAGTCTGAAACCAGTCTGAAACTAGTCTGAAACCTGTCTGAAACCAGTCTGAAACCAGTCTGAAACTAGTCTGAAACCAGTCTGAAACCTGTCTGAAACCTGTCTGAAACCAGCCTGAAACCAGTCTGAAACCAGTCTGAAACCTGTCTGAAACTAGTCTGAACCCTGTCTGAAACCAGTCTGAAACCTGTCTGAAACCTGTCTGAAACCTGTCTGAACCCTGTCTGAAACCAGTCTGAAACCTGTCTGAAACCTGTCTGAAACTAGTCTGAAACCAGTCTGAAACCTGTCTGAAACTAGTTTGAACCTGTCTAAAACTAGTCTGAAACCAGTCTGAAACTAGTCTGAAACTAGTCTGAAACCTGTCTGAAACCTGTCTGAAACCAGTCTGAAACCTGTCTGAAACTAGTCTGAAACCAGTCTGAAACTAGTTTGAACCTGTCTGAAACTAGTTTGAACCAGTCTGAAACTAGTCTGAAACCTGTCTGAAACTAGTTTGAACCTGTCTGAAACTAGTCTGAAACCAGTCTGAAACTAGTTTGAACCTGTCTGAAACTAGTTTGAACCAGTCTGAAACTAGTCTGAAACCAGTCTGAAACTAGTCTGAAACTAGTTTGAACCAGTCTGAAACCTGTATGAAACCAGTCTGAAACCAGCCTGAAACCAGCCTGAAACCAGTCTGAAACCAGTCTGAAACCTGTATGAAACCTGTCTGAAACCAGTTTGAACCTGTCTGAAACCTGTCTGAAACCTGTCTGAAACCTGTCTGAAACCTGTATGAAACCAGTCTGAAACCAGTCTGAAACCAGCCTGAAAACAGTCTGAAACCTGTATGAAACCTGTCTGAAACTAGTCTGAAACTAGTCTGAAACCAGTCTGAAACCTGTATGAAACCAGTCTGAAACCTGTCTGAAACCTGTCTGAAACCAGTATGAAACTAGTTTGAACTTGTCTGAAACCAGTCTGAAACTAGTTTGAACTTGTCTGAAACCAGTCTGAAACCAGTCTGAAACCAGTCTGAAACCAGTTTGAACCTGTATGAAACCAGTCTGAAACCTGTCTGAAACCTGTCTGAAACCAGTATGAAACTAGTTTGAACTTGTCTGAAACCAGTCTGAAACTAGTTTGAACTTGTCTGAAACCAGTCTGAAACCAGTCTGAAACCTGTCTGAAACCAGTCTGAAACCAGTTTGAACTTGTCTGAAAACAGTCTGAAACCTGTCTGAAACCAGTCTGAAACTAGTTTGAACTTGTCTGAAACCAGTCTGAAACCAGTCTGAAACCTGTCTGAAACCTGTCTGAAACCAGCCTGAAAACAGTCTGAAAACAGTCATGTCTGGTGGAAGTTACCCAACATGCAACTGAGGGTAGAAACTGAAGCTAACAGCTGATCTGTTTTATATTTGAGTTGCTTCTGGGAATAAAAAAAAGAGGAAGGCAGTTCTGTGACATTGAGAGGAAAGCAACTCAGAGAGGCTGAAAACGGCCTTTTCTGACCCGTTGGCATGAAGTAAATCAACTCTAATGCGTCTTTAAGCCCTTCTTTCTCTAAGTGAACCCCTCCTGGTCCCAGACTCACCGTCCAGGCTGAGCGCGGCGCTGCAGGACACCGTCCCCGCTGCGTTGGTCGCCCGGAGGCTGTACTCGCCCTCGTCCTCGGGGTAAACTCTGGAGATCTCCAGCTGACAGCTGTCGTCAAACTGAGACATCCGGAAGAAGTCCGACTGCTTGATCTCCTTCTGTCCGTGGAACCAGCTGATCTTCACGTCTGCGAAAACCAAAACATTCATGAGGTTATTGTTCATATAATCATTTAAATAATATATATAGATTATGTTTTATACTCTGATTGCCTTTTACTCGCTTAAATCGTATGTTTAGTCTTGTATGTGTTTAACAGAGACATGTGTTCAGGGTTTACATTTCAGGAGGGGGTAAAGGTGGATCTGCAAATAGCTAAGGACTCGGGAGTTTCATAGTTTAATGATGAGATGTGTAGGTGATGCCTCAGAGAATGTAAGGGTGGGACCAGTTGGATATTCTCTCTCTACTATACAGTGTGACTGAAAGCAGAACTTCTCTCTCCTCTGGGATGTTCAACACACAACATTTAGCAATAACACTCTAAGCTTTAAGGTTAGTGACTTTAATCTGGAGAGTTTTGACTCGTGTTCCCCTCACCGTCTCCTCGCACTCGGCACTGGAAGCGCGCCGGCTCTCCCTCGCGGGCAGAGGTGCTGCTGATGGGGCTCATCACCACCGGGGGGGCCACTGTGGCTGCTGAGTCCGGAGACACAACCTCCGACACTGCACACACACACACACACACACACCTGCGTCAACATGTGCTCTGTTTCCTGCACCTAACTTCACCTTCACTACCCGAATATGTTCAATTCATTTCTTACTTTAAAAGTTACTGAACTGTATATCATTTTAATTGTATCTTTAAAGGTGGGGTATGTCATTTTGGAGAAAGCAGCTCGAGATCGCTAGAATTTGAAAATACACAACCGGAGAAAATCTGCCACTTCCTTACAGAGCCCCTCCTCCAACACACACGAACGCGCACATGACCAATGAGGGCACGAGATAAGTTTGTGCACAGATGGAAGGCTGACAGGCAGGTAGGCCATCCAGTTATTTTAGCCGGGCCGGCTCAGATGATTGGTCGTGCTTTTTACAGTACTACAGCTTCCACAGATGATATTTATTTATGGATTTGTTGTCAAAGCACTTCAGATATTCATTGCTATCAGGATGTTAAGAGCATTCCATGGAATATAACAACAAGTGTGTCTGAAGTGAATTACCTACCCCACCTTTAATTATATACAATCATTGTGTTCTTCATTCTCACCCTGTTGCTTTTTAAACTGCTGAATTTCCCCACGGGGATTAATAAAGGTCTTATCTTATCTTACTATGAGGATCCCCGTTAGCATTAGCATTAGCACTGCTAAAATGTCAAAGAATTGCTAAAGATATTCCAGCTACTTGGATCTAACATCAGAGAATGATTATATATGTTTCTCATAACTTAATAAACAGAATCCCTATAATCTGAAATGAGCCCTTTTCCCAGAAAATCACTTATTTGTATTTGTTTTTTGTCTGAAATATACACGACACTCCCCGCCTCACCTTCCACGTGCAGCGCGGCCGTGCTGCTGGCGGCTCCGTACTCGTTCTTGGCCTCACAGTGGTACACGGCGGCGTCCTCTGGGAAAACCTCGATGAGCAGCAACGAGTGTTCGGCTCCGTCGTGCAGGAACTTACACTTGAAGCCTGCGGACAGCGCCTGGGAGTTCTTGAACCAGGACACCTGCGGAGCCGGGACCCCGCTCACCTTCACGGAGAACCGGGCCGGCTTCCCCGCCTCCACAGACTGAGGCTCCATGTGGCGCTGGATCTGAGGAGGCTCCGGGACTACAGGAGGAACACAGAGGGAAGGGTTATTCAAGAGTTCATGAGCCAGGAAGAGAGAGACTTATTTAAACTAATAATCATAAGAATTAATAATATCAGAGGTGGGAAGTATTGGAGTACAAATACTTTGTTTCTGTACTTCAGTACATGTTTCTGGTGTCAGTACTTTACTCCACTACTTATTTTTCTGAGGACTTTTTACTGTGTGTACTTCTCCTTGAGTACAGGATGTGTGTACTTCTCCTTGAGTACAGGATGTGTGTACTTCTACTTGAGTAAAGGATGTGTGTACTTCTCCTTGAGTACAGGATGTGTGTACTTCTCCTTGAGTAAAGGATGTGTGTACTTCTACTTGAGTAAAGGATGTGTGTACTTCTCCTTGAGTACAGGATGTGTGTACTTCTCCTTGAGTAAAGGATGTGTGTACTTCTACTTGAGTACAGGATGTGTGTACTTCTACTTGAGTAAAGGATGTGTGTACTTCTCCTTGAGTACAGGATGTGTGTACTTCTACTTGAGTAAAGGATGTGTGTACTTCTACTTGAGTAAAGGATGTGTGTACTTGTCCTTGAGTAAAGGATGTGTGTACTTCTCCTTGAGTACAGGATGTGTGTACTTCTACTTGAGTAAAGGATGTGTGTACTTCTACTTGAGTAAAGGATGTGTGTACTTCTCCTTGAGTAAAGGATGTGTGTACTTCTACTTGAGTAAAGGATGTGTGTACTTCTCCTTGAGTACAGGATGTGTGTACTTCTCCTTGAGTACAGGATGTGTGTACTTCTACTTGAGTAAAGGATGTGTGTACTTCTACTTGAGTAAAGGATGTGTGTACTTCTACTTGAGTAAAGGATGTGTGTACTTCTACTTGAGTAAAGGATGTGTGTACTTCTACTTGAGTACAGGATGTGTGTACTTCTACTTGAGTAAAGGATGTGTGTACTTCTCCTTGAGTACAGGATGTGTGTACTTCTACTTGAGTAAAGGATGTGTGTACTTCTACTTGAGTAAAGGATGTGTGTACTTGTCCTTGAGTAAAGGATGTGTGTACTTCTCCTTGAGTACAGGATGTGTGTACTTCTACTTGAGTAAAGGATGTGTGTACTTCTACTTGAGTACAGGATGTGTGTACTTCTCCTTGAGTACAGGATGTGTGTACTTCTACTTGAGTACAGGATGTGTGTACTTCTACTTGAGTAAAGGATGTGTGTACTTCTACTTGAGTACAGGATGTGTGTCCTTGAGTACAGGATGTGTGTACTTCTCCTTGAGTACAGGATGTGTGTACTTCTACTTGAGTACAGGATGTGTGTCCTTGAGTACAGGATGTGTGTACTTCTACTTGAGTAAAGGATGTGTGTACTTCTACTTGAGTACAGGATGTGTGTCCTTGAGTACAGGATGTGTGTACTTGGCCTTGAGTACAGGATGTGTGTACTTGGCCTTGAGTACAGGATGTGTGTCCTTGTTCCCTCTCTAAAGTGGTCTAGATGTTCTCGTGCTGGACTCACGGTTGACTCGGAGGTTCATGGTGGTCCGGTTCTTCCCGGCGATGAAGGTGTATTCTCCGGCGTCGCTCCTGAAGGTCTCGGTCACGGTGAGGCGGTGAATCCTCCGGATGCAGACGTAGTTGAAGCGCTGCTCCACAGAGAACTGGATCTCCACTCCGTTCCTCAGCCAGCGGCCCTCCACCTCGTCCTCGTTCACCTCCAGCTCAAAGGTGGCGCGCTGCTTCTCCAGAACCTGTTGGGTTTATCTATTATTTACTGTTTCTTGTTTTGGATCCAAGTAAAGCCATGGTGTTCTTTGCAGGAACATGTTTCTACTTTAAGATGTTCCATGATTACTTTATTCTCAGAGAATTTCCCCGGTTGTTAATTTTGTTATTTTCGCTTATTTATGACTTAGTAATAATGTTTTTATTCTACTTAATTGCTGCTAACATCTCAAAGAAATGCTCAAAATATTCCAGTTAATTGGATCTAATATCAGAGAATAATTATTACATTCTTTTCTCAGAACTTAATGAACAGAATCCCCAAAAACTCATAGATTTTCTCAGGAATTTATCACTTTTTTACTCCTAAACGACTGTAATCTTGTAAATGGTCAGAAAGGATTATCTTGTTGTCACCTACAAAGTCTGTCCTATCTCTGAGACCCCTTTAAGACCCCCTCTCTGTTCCTGAGAGTTTCCTCTTTCTCTTAATGAATAGATGTTATCATGAATGAGTGCCCCCCCCCTCACCGTGATGTCCCTCTCGGGGGGGTCAGAGATCCGGACGTCTCTCCCCTCCACCACCAGCTGGGCTCTGGAGACGCTCGACCCGGCGACCACAGAGAACTCTCCGGCGTCCGACATCCTGACCGACTGGATCATCAGCCGGTGGACAAACTTCTCTGCTGTCACCGAGAACCTGAACGCACCACGGAGACTCAGGTGAACAACACGCTCTGTGTCAGAGGTTAGTATGTATTATATATCTCTATCTCTCACCTGCTCTCCTGCTCCAGCTCCTGGCCGTTCTTCATCCAGACCACCTGCACGTTGGGCTCAGAGATCTCACACTCGAACACGGCCTTCTTCTTCTCCGTGATCTTTATGTCTTTGATCTTCTTCGTGAACTCAATCACTCGAGCTGAGACACAGGAGGTTCACAATGACTTCAACGCTAGACTATTATTATGATGGGTTTTCATCTGCTATTTGATTTATCTAAATATTCTATTGTATATTTGAACATTCTGATCACCTTCCACTTTAGACTTCATTGCTATCTTTTCTCCCTAATTGATCATAAATCAAGAGTTTTGACTAAATAACGCTTAGACCTGTGTCTCCTAACCCTCCCTCTAGCAGCCCTCCCCCCGGACTCACCCTCCACGTAGAGGCTTGCGGAGCAGGAGGAGGACCCGGACACGAAGCTGTACTCTCCTCCGTCTCCAAAGTGCACGTTCCTGATGTTCAGGGAGTGAGAGAGCTGCCGGCTCCTCACAGACACGCGCTCAGACGACTTCACCTCCACGCCGTTCTTCAGCCACTTGTAGCTCACGTTCTCCTGGTTCACCGTCACCTCCAAGGTGATGGAGTCTCTCTCCTGAGCCCTCAGGTCCTTCAGCATGGAGGTGATGAGCACCGCTGCAGGGGGGGGGGGGGGGGGTACACTTAGTACTTCTTGATATATATCTACTGCAGGGGGGGGGGGGGTACACTTAGTACTTCTTGATATATATCTACTGCAGGGGGGGGGGGGTACACTTAGTACTTCTTTATATATATCTACTGCAGGGGGGGGGGGTACACTTAGTACTTCTTTATATATATCTACTGCAGGGGAATACTGTTAGTACTCATTAAGATATCTACTAATGGGGGGGGGGGGCATTCATTAACTCGGGAAGACTTTAAAACATGAGGGGATACAGTCAGTATTAGGGTATGTAAATGAGGGCGCCCCCCATGTGCATTTAGAGGGATGTAGAAAGGCCTTGTGTTGTTATATTTGGCACAGTCTCCTCACTCACAAGAGTTTTGTAAACATGTATTTTGTATTAAATACTTTCTGGTCTTTCTGGTGGTCTCATGAAGAGGGAGTGTTGAGAGGGAGAGAGCTCCACTTCCTGCACTCTTCTACCAGCTGATCTTTTGCTCTCCTGGCTCCAACATGGTGGAATGAGCTCCCCATTGACCTCAGGACAGCAGAAAGCTCACACAGCAGAGCAGACTGAAGACTCATCTCTTTCCACTCCACTTTGAGCGATAGAATTACTAACAAATCACTTATATACTAACAAAGGACTGGCTTATCTAAAGCCTGGTGAGTAGCACTTGAAATGTTCTGGCTCTATGAAACCTGATGTACTTATATGATTCTGTTTTCTTCAAGTTTGTATCTTCCTGGTCGAATGCACTTATTGGAAGTCTCTTTGGAGAAAAGCCTCAGCTAAATGCAATGTCATGATCTGTACTCCGTTATCATCTGTACTGGTGGCTGTGTGTTGTCCTCTCTAGTTACACCATGGGGACGCTGTGACACCATGGTGACACCATGATGTCACCATGGTTTCTTGTGAATGTCAGCACACAGAAACTCTAAGATCAGGATGTTTGGACTCGTCTGTTACGCCCGGTGAGAAAGCACTTCCTGATGTTTTATATGTTGAGTGATTTGAAAGTCTTACGTACGGAAGAGGATGAGGGCCACATGTGGAAACGTTTTGAGATCTGACCAAAAATAAAAAATAATTTGAGTTTTGAGAAAAAAGTCAGAAATCTAAGAAAAAAAAATCAGAATTCAGATTTTTTTCTTAGATTTCTGACTTTTTTCTCAAAACTCAACTTATTTAAAAAAATGTCTTCAGATCTCCAACATTACATGTCTACCTCATCCTCTTCCGTTGTTAAGGGTGACAGTACATTGTGACTGAAATGAACAGAAGATGCATGTAAAGAGTTTCCGTCAGAGAGCTACCAGCCGCTCTCTCCTCAGACTTTATTGATTTCTTTAGATTGAATAAGACTCTTACGGCTGACGGTGAGCTTGGCGGACACTCGGTCGTTCCCACACACGAACGTGTACTCGGCGGCGTCTTCTCGGCTCGTGTTGGTGATCTTCAGCTGGTGGAGTTTCCCCTGGACCACGATCCTGAACTTCTCGCTCATCTCGATGTCCACGCCGTTCTTCAGCCAGGTGGACGGCACGTTGAAGTGAGAGACCTCGCACTCGAAGGACGCCGTGTGCGTCTCTGGCACCGAGACACTCTTCAGAGGCTTGGTGACACGCAGGGCTGCAGGAATAACATAACAAGCAGACGTTAGAGACAATCTGTATCTCTACTAGGGCTGCACGATATTGGAAAAAACTGACATTGTGATATTTTCTTCCCCTGTGACAATTGGTATTTTTTTAACAATATTTAACCGGATGAAGGATTTTAGTCAGGGACTTCTGGATCTGAAGTTATCAGAGCAACAAGCTGAGCTAGCTCGGTTATCCTGCTGTGATCTGATCAAGAATGGTTGTAATCTCTTCTCTATCTTAAAGAGGCCATATACGGCACTGCAGGTGATTCAACTCTGTTACTATAATAATAATAATAATAATAATAATAATAATAATAATAATAATAACAGTTACCCTCCACAGTGAGCGTGGCGCTGCACTGCAGGTGTCCCACCACGGCGCTGTACTCCCCGGCGAGGCTCTGGTCCACGTTCTGCAGAACCAGCTTGTGGGCTTTGCGCTCCGACAGGATCTGGATCTTCTCGCTGGTCTTCAGCTCCGAGCCGTTGAAGGTCCATCGGACCGGGATGTCGTCGTGAGACAGACTGAGCTCGAAGGAGGCGGTGCCGCCCAGAAGAGACGTCACGTCCTTTATCTTCTTCACGATCTTAATCGCTGCAGGACATATTGAAGGTTAAAACAGGTCAATGCTAAACACTGTGACATGCTAACAGGTCAATGCTAAACACTGTGACATGCTAACAGGTCAATGCTAAACACTGTGACATGCTAACAGGTCAGTGCTAAACACTGTGACATGCTAACAGGTCAGTGCTAAACACTGTGACATGCTAACAGGTCAGTGCTAAACACTGTGACATGCTAACAGGTCAATGCTAAACACTGTGACATGCTAACAGGTCAATGCTAAACACTGTGACATGCTAGCAGGTCAGTGCTAAACACTGTGACATGCTAACAGGTCAATGCTAAACACTGTGACATGCTAACAGGTCAATGCTAAACACTGTGACATGCTAGCAGGTCAGTGCTAAACACTGTGACATGCTAACAGGTCAGTGCTAAACACCGTGACATGCTAACAGGTCAGTGCTAAACACTGTGACATGCTAACAGGTCAATGCTAAACACCGTGACATGCTAACAGGTCAATGCTAAACACTGTGACATGCTAGCAGGTCAGTGCTAAACATTGTGACATGCTAACAGGTCAGTGCTAAACACTGTGACATGCTAACAGGTCA
The DNA here is from genome assembly GCF_902827165.1 of Trematomus bernacchii. Lineage (NCBI taxonomy): Eukaryota > Metazoa > Chordata > Actinopteri > Perciformes > Nototheniidae > Trematomus > Trematomus bernacchii. Next base: position 361,587 of record NW_022987702.1, read on the forward strand.
ATGCTAAACACTGTGACATGCTAACAGGTCAATGCTAAACACCGTGACATGCTAACAGGTCAGTGCTAAACACCGTGACATGCTAACAGGTCAGTGCTAAACACCGTGACATGCTAACAGGTCAGTGCTAAACACTGTGACATGCTAACAGGTCAATGCTAAACACTGTGACATGCTAACAGGTCAATGCTAAACACTGTGACATGCTAACAGGTCAGTGCTAAACACTGTGACATGCTAACAGGTCAATGCTAAACACTGTGACATGCTAACAGGTCAATGCTAAACACTGTGACATGCTAACAGGTCAATGCTAAACACTGTGACATGCTAACAGGTCAATGCTAAACACTGTGACATGCTAACAGGTCAGTGCTAAACACTGTGACATGCTAACAGGTCAATGCTAAACACTGTGACATGCTAACAGGTCAATGCTAAACACTGTGACATGCTAGCGCCTATATGAAGATGTTATTGCCTATTAATGTGTGCTTTATTATTATTAGCAAATCTTATGGACAGTAGATATTATTTTGTATGTCGTAAATTAGAATATTTATATTGTTATTAGCAAATAAATGCATATTGTAATTTTTTTAAATGTTACTCAAAAATATAAAAAAATACAAATAAATAAAAAATAAATAAAAAATAAATTATAATAATAATAATTTAAAATATAAAGTAGTATTAAAATCCCTCATAAGATACCCCGCCCCACTCACTCTCCACATTGAGCCGGGCGTTGGCCGACAGCTTCCCCAGCTTGAAGGAGTAGACCCCCTCGTCCTGCGTGCTGCAGCTCTTCACCCTCAGAGTGTGCACGGTTCCCTCGGAGAACATCTGGAACTTGTCGCTGTTCTGCAGCTCGACTCCGTTCCTGATCCACTGCGAGCCCTTCACCCCGCTGTGCGTCAGCTCCAGAGAGAACAACGAGTCCTGGGTCTCCGTCACCGTCTGGTTCCTCAGGGTCTTCTTCATCTTCACCGCTGCAGGTCAGGAACACAGAGACCATCAGGAACACCACCAGGTGGCGCCGGAGGCACACTACAGTCCCCTCAAAGCAGCATAACACCAGGAACCACACGGCAACGAGAGGCTTCAAATGTTCCTGAAGTCACTCAATGTTTTATTTTGAATCCACTACGCTCCCAAACTGTGGCAAATTCTACCAAGAAAAATGTGTATTATTAATATAATAATAATAATATAAGAAAACAAAGCTCTTAATTAGCAATATCCCGCTTTTACTGTCTTTATATTTTATTAATTTATTGTATCATTGTTTTTTATTTATTTTAATATTTGTTGTTAATTTATTTTTTATTTTATTATATTTATTATTTCTTCCATTTATTAATATGTATTTATTTAATTTGATGTGCAGATGAAGATGTGTCCTGCAGGGGGCACCAGAGGGACACTAAAGACCCTCAAAGTAGTCAAAAGTATCCATCCATCCATCTTCTCCCGCTTCTCCGTGGTCGGGTCTCGGAGGTATCAGTTCCAGCAGAGAGCCCCAAACCTTCCTCTCCCATCATCAACCAGCTCTGACTGGGGGGTCCCAAGGGGCTCCCAGGCCTCATCAACCAGCTCTGACTGGGGGGTCCCAAGGGGCTCCCAGGCCTCATCAACCAGCTCTGACTGGGGGGTCCCAAGGGGCTCCCAGGCCTCATCAACCAGCTCTGACTGGGGGGTCCCAAGGGGCTCCCAGGCCAGAGGAGAGGTATAATCCCTCCACCTGGTCCTAGGTCTACCCCTTGGTCTCCTCCCAGCTGGACGTGCCTGGAACACCTCTCTAGGGAGGCGCCCAGGTGGCATCCTTACTAGGTGCCCGAAGGAGTCAAAAGTATATATTTATATATTTAAAGTAAAGGCATGTCTGGTATGTTTCATAATTTATATAAATAGATCAAATATAATGATAATATTTGCAGGTAAAAACCCTCTATTAAGAGAAAAAAGGGAAGAAAATCTGAATTCGGAGATTTTTGAGAAAAATTGTAAACTCACCCCCCACCCCCTGTTGTTGTTACTCCTCCCCCCCCCCCCCTCTGTTGTTGTTGTAACTCACCCCCCACCTCCTGTTGTTGTTACTCCTCCCCCCCCCCCCCCTCTGTTGTTGTTGTTGTAACTCACCCCCCACCCCCTGTTGTTGTTACTCCTCCCCCCCCCCCTCTGTTGTTGTTGTAACTCACCCTCCACCCTCAGGGTGGCGCTGGTCTTGGAGCTGGACACCTGGTAGCTGTACTCCCCCACGTCCTGCGGCCTGGTGATGAAGATGAGCAGCCGGCGGACGCAGCCCTTCGTCTCGCTCGTCACGTTGTCATTGAAGTCGACCGGCTGACCTTCTCTCAGCCAGCGACCTTCAGCTGAGGCGTTGGCGACCTCGCATTCAAGCACCGCCGTCTGGGACTCTGCCACCGTCACGTCCTGCAGAGGCACCGTGATGGCGCCCCCTGGAGGAGGAACACGGAAACACAGGGTCAGGACTCAGGGGTTTCTCTTATCAGGTAGAAACGCTTTATTATCAAAGACAATTATCAAAGAATATTGTGTCGTAAATGTGTAAAATTACTACCTGGTTCAAAGAGAATAATTCACGCTTTTCTGGTGATTTTCTTCGTTTTTTTTTTACTTTATCCATTTAATATTAGAAATATTCAAGTTTTTTTATTGTGAGAAAAGTGACATTTACCACTTTAATTCAATAACAATCAGATTTCTTATAACGAAAATGCCTACTCTTTAATATCAGAAATATTCAAGTTATTTTCTCGTGAATTTGTATTTTTTTATCGGTTATTATTGGAGTTTTTGTACCTATTTTCCCATTAAATGTACGTTTTTTATAGGAAATCTACCATTTTAATATTAGAAAACATTGAAGTTTTTTAAGTCTGGTAAATGTACTTATTTCATATCAGTGAATAATAAAGTTTTGATCCTAAATTGACCTCAGTAATCCCTCCCTCTAAATCCTAAAAACTGTTTCAGGATTTGTATTTTGAAAAGCATGTAACTTTTTATTTTTTTTATTTTTGTATTATATCATAACTTAGTACTTTTTTCTTAACATATGTAACATGAAGCTGTCTGTGGCTCTTTCCTGCTGTAACGATGCAAATGTCCGCTCTGTGGGACTAATAAAGGGATTCTGATTCTGATTGCTCTCCGTTATATTATATATCATATTGACACGTGTCTCTTGATAAGGTCTAAGAGGTGCAGTTTACCGGAGACGGTGAGTTTGGCACTGCACGTCTTCTCTCCGGCGTGGAAACTGTACGCTCCCTCTTCGTCCTTCATGGTGTTCACGACGGTCAGAGAGTGCTTCTTGCCGCTGGACTCCATCTTGTATTTGGGTCCGGCTTTGAGCTGCTGGTTCCTGAAGGTCCAGAGCGGGTCGATGCCGGCGTGGGAAACCTCCACGCTGAAGGTCACGTTCTGAGACTCGGAGCACACCTTATCCTCCATCTGCTTCACGATGTGCACCTCTGAGGAAACACAGCAGGGGGGGGGGGGGGGGTTACCGTCAATCTGTTACCAAAGTCATTATGCTGATCTTAAATTATAGAATGTTATTTTATCCTACACTATAGTTTCTGGAGTTGTATGATCTAGAGAAAGGCATGCTTTTTTGTTTTTACAGACAACTTTAACACCATTCAAACGTTGCCACATGAGTAATCTTCACATTATTTCTCTAACAGTCTGCTTGTCATTGCTAATGGAGCCAGAATATAAGCCTCTCTGGCTCCATTTGACCAATCCATTGCTGTCAGAGTTGTCCCTCGAGCTTGTCTGGAAGTGCACAACAAGAATTGCTCAATTGCATGTATCAACATTCCTGTTTCCATAATGCTGTCACGTCAATGTTTCCTTATGTTGTCAGGAAGTGTCCTAAAATAGGTTTCAAAGTTAGGCTTGTTCTGTTCAAATCATCCCTCTAGCTAAAGAAGGACACAGATCTGGGATCAGGAGCCAAGAGGAGGATTTCTGGAGGGTGAAATCGTACTTTCTACGGAGAGGCTGCAGCTGGTGTCCACCTTCCCGACCACCAGTTTGTATCGGCCCTCGTCGGAGGCGAAGGTCCGGTTGAAGACGAGCCTCTGCTTGGATCCCTTCGACACCATCTGCAGCCGATCGCTGGCCGTCAGCAGCTTCTCGTTCAGGTACCACTTCACCGAGAGAACGTCCTGCGCTGAGATCTTCGCCTCCAGCACCGCCTTGGTGCCTTCGACGGAGGAAACGTCCTTCAGCGGGTTCACGATGTCGATCGCTGCGAGGAAGGAGACGTAAAGACAATCAATGATCTGACGCCAGAAACCAAAGAGAACCAAAGAGAACCAAAGATAACTAAAGATAACTAAGAGAGAAATCAAAGAAAGACATGATAAATCCAAAGGAAAGCTACAAGTCCAAATGAAAACTAATCAAATCTGCATAACATCAGGACGAATGCAAAGAGAGCCAGGATCAAATCAAGTCCAAAGGAAACTAAATGAAACCAAAGAGAATCCCAATCAAACAGTAATAACAGTCCAAAATGCCCCAGAAACCCCAGCACGCCCCTAAAGCCGTGAGCGCCACTCACTCTGCACGCTGAGCTTTCCGGAGGTGGAGATGTCCTGAGCCGGCACGATGAAACCGTACGAGGCGGCGTCCTCGCGGCTCACGTTCTCCAGCAGCAGCTTGTGGATCTGTTTGTCGATGACGATGTGGACTCGGTCCGAGGCGATGACGGCTGTCCCGTTCTTCATCCAGCTGCCCTCCACGTTCTCCTGGGAGAAGCGGACCTCCAGCTGAGCGATGTCGCCCTCACACACCGTCAGGTCGCTGAGCGGCTGCATCAGGGTGACCGGGCGCACTGCGGGGGAGAAACAGATGTTATAATAACCAAAACTACAGGTAAATACAGACTTTACACAGACGTCATTATCTCAGGGTGCATCACCGTCACCGGGCGCACTGCGGCGGAGAAACACAGCAACATGATATCCAAATGTTATCCAAATGATATCCAAATGATATCTAAATGATATCCAAATGATATCTAAATGTTATCCAAATGATATCCAAATGATATCCAAATGATATCCAAATGTTATCTAAATGATATCCAAATGATATCTAAATGATATCCAAATGATATCCAAATGTTATCTAAATGATATCCAAATGATATCCAAATGTTATCCAAATGTTATCTAAATGATATCCAAATGTTATCCAAATGTTATCCAAATGATATCTAAATGATATCCAAATGTTATCCAAATGATATCCAAATGTTATCCAAATGTTATCTAAATGATATCCAAATGTTATCCAAATGATATCCAAATGATATCTAAATGATATCTAAATGATATCCAAATGTTATCTAAATGTTATCTAAATGATATCCAAATGTTATCTAAATGTTATCTAAATGATATCCAAATGTTATCTAAATGATATCTAAATGATATCCAAATGTTATCTAAATGTTATCTAAATGATATCTAAATGATATCCAAATGTTATCCAAATGTTATCCAAATGTTATCCAAATGTTATCCAAATGATATCCAAATCCAAGTTAGAACAATATTTAGTGTAGGCAAAATATGTGAAAATATCTGAGCTATTGTGGAACTGTAGGGATTACAGATCCTCTTTAAAAAAGATCACATCATGATCATTTGACTCAATGATAATGTGAGTAAGTTATAAATGATCATTCCCAGATGATATCCCAGTTGGTTAAAGGCGTCTTATGCTTACGCTTCATCTTCAGGGAGGCGCTGGTCTTCAGCTCTCCACACACAAAGGTGTATTTCCCCTGGTCTGTCTTCTTCACGTCTTTCACGGACAGGGATTGGCGTCCTCTGCGGGAGGAAATGACGTATTTGCTGCTGGGGGAGATCTCCTTGTCTCCGAAGAACCAGCTGCCCTCAGTGTCTTCACGAGAAAGCTCCACCTCGAAGTCTCCGGAGTAGGTCTCCGGCACCTCGATGTTCTCCAGGTGCTTTTTCAGCTCCAGGGCAGCACCTGGGTACAGAAAGGTATCAGACACCATCACACACCAAGATACAACCAAACTCAACTCAAGAAACAAAGAAACCTGAGATTAAACCAAAGCAAAGATCATAATGAGAAAGTAAGCCATGATAACCCCATGAAGCGACGGGTACCTTCTACGTGGAGCCGGGCGCTGCTCCTGATGCTCTCCTCTTCTATAACCACACACGAGTACTCTGCGGCGTCCTTCATCTGGATCACCAGCACCGACAGGAAGTGGACCTTTCTGTCAGAGTGCATCCTGTACTTGTCTCCGGAGAAGATCTCCATGTTGTTCTTCAGCCATTTGACTTTGACGAAGGGCTCGTTGGTCTCACACTCGAACGTTACTATGGTGTCCTTCTCGTTGGCGCTGGTGTCCTCCAGGTTCTGGATGAAGTTCACCACTGCCTTGGCTGCAACGAGGAGATATCACGTTAGACTTTAATTAGGATTCACGCCTCGTTTGCTCACAAGTTTAGTTTAGTGTCTGCAGTCCCTGATCGTTTAGACGGGGGAACCCCTTCTGTCGTCTTCCATGGGACAAATCAAGTTAGACAACACATTTCTCTGATCCCTGAACTTTGTCAATTTACTCCTGATAACCAATTAAGGTGCTCTTCAATGAAAGAGCAACTAAAACCCCAAACAATGTCCAGTTCACTTTTTATAAAAGCTTGTTTGTCAGAAACATTGGAGGCTCTATGGTCAAAGTAAAAACAGCACAAGAAGATGAACAGCATCTGGGTATAAAGACTAAGAAAGATGGATTTTAAACGTACCACCAGAGTACCTGGGATGTTTGACTGTGGTTTGACTCGGACTCGTACACTGAGCTTTGTGGAAACAAGGCGATAGACAATGAGCTGGAGGTATGTGTTAAAATGTCTTACCTTGCACCAGCAGGAAGGCGTGGCTGGAGGCCTCCCCGGCCACGTTCACGGCTTTGACCATGATGCTGGCGGAGTCCTCTGTGGTCACGTCTCTGATCACCAGTTCACACAGGTGGTCCTCCGGCCAGTACCAGAAGACACGCTCCGTCTTCTCCATCAGGACGCCGTTCTTGAACCACTGGACCTCGGGCTCCGGTCTGCCGACGACTCTCAGTGTGAAGCGAACCTCGTCCATCGGAGCGACGGTCTTGCTCGTGATGCGTTCGAGGATCTTCGGTGCCTCCATGCTCGGGGAGAGCTGGACCCTCTCGGGCTTGAAGGTGGGGATGGTGATTTGTCCCTGTTCCTCCAACAACTTCCTCTCTGCTTCTTCCTTCTCCTTCAGTCTGTGAAGCAGGTCGTCTTTGGTCTTCTTCAGCAGATCCTCGTAGGAGTCGTCCCTCTTGCGGGACTTGAGGTCCACGGCGGAGATGGACTCGTAGAAACCTTCCTCCGTCCTGCGCTTGAACTTGCTCTTCAGTTCGTCTGTCTCCTCCGAAGTCTTTTCGTGAACCACTCTCTGGGTCTTACGCAGTTTAACCACCTCCCGATCCTGCGCTGACTCGCTGGTCTGATCCACTTTCATCACGTCAAACCCGACTCTGCCGGGGTCTTGAGCCGCCTCTGCAGCTTTCTGTTCTGGAGCGCGGCGCAGCACGGATCTGAAGTCCTCCTTCTGTTGGATCTCGATCTTCACAGTGTGCTCAGTCGTGCCGAGAGGATTGTCCGCAACCACCCTGACCTCGCCGGTGTCGTAGGACTTCACGTCGACGATCTCCAGGTAGTAGATACCGTCGTACTTGAGCCTGTATCTCTTGCTTTTGCGGATGAGTTGCCCGTTGAGGTACCAGTTGACCTTTGGTAACGGGTAACCGGTGACTCTGCAGCGGAATCGGGCAATTTCGCCTTCAAAGGCTCTGGCGGCTTCAGGAAGAAGCACGATCTCAGGTTTGCTCTTTTCATATTCGTCATCAGTGGTGACGCCTGCAGGTCCGCCCTCGTGAGCAATGCGCTCAAACTCTTCCATCCGGTGTCCACCCTTCCTGCCTTCAGGGAGCTGAGACTCCTCCACCAGGCCTTTCTCGTCTTTCACGATCAGCGTGGCGGACGTCTGGTCCGCCCCGTACTTGTTTGTGGCTCTGCAGGTGACCACGCCGCTGTCTCTGGCGTACGCCTCTTCGTAGTCCAGACTGCAGTATCCGAACTCGTTGACCATGCGCAGCCTGTTGGCCGCCTCCAGGGGTTTCCCGTCATGCAGCCACTCCACCACCATGGTGGGGTCTCCGATGGGCGTCAGCCGGCACTCGAAGTGAGCCGGGCTTGAGCGCTTCATCCTGATGGAGGTCAGCTTCTTCTTGAACTGGGGCTTCTGCTGCTTCTCCTTGTCGTACAGGTCGCCCTCCTCCCACTGGTCCTGGCCGTAACGCTGGTGCAGGGGCTCCAGCTCGGGCGCTGCGATGTCCTTAGCTTTGTAGGTTCCTTTGGTGATGATGTGCCTCCTCTCGGCTTGAGGAGCGGCGAAGTCCACCTCCACGTTGACCCTGCAGCGGGTGGTGTCTCTGCCGGCCTTGTTGATAGCGGTCGCTGTGTACCAGGCGCTGTCTGTGCCTGAGGACGATGGGATCTGGAATTTGGCCTGTCCTTTAGTTCCCTCAATCCTGAAATGCAGATATATTGATCAGCACAAACTGCTCTCAGGGATCAGAGAATCAAAGACCAAATCAGAGATACTTACTTGATATGTGGGTGCTTCTGTGGGGAGACGATGTCGCTGTTCTTCAGCCAGACGATGTCGGGCAGGGGGTTTCCGATGGCTTTGACAGCCAGCTCCACCAGAGTGCCCTGCTTCACTGTGAGGTTCTTCAGCTTATCAATAAACTGAGGACGTGCCAGACTTTCACGAGCTGTGGAGGGGGAAATAAGAAAGGCAGAGATCATTTAATAACATCGAACTGTGCCATCGCGAGTATTTGTTTATATCTGTTTCTGACATACCTTCCACAGAGAGAGTCAGAGCGATGGAGGTGCGTCCGGCTCGGTTCTGGGCGATCACGGTCCACTCTCCGGAGTCCTGTGGCATGGCGGGGACGATGATCAGGGACTGGATACCGTCCTCTTTAACCACTATCTTGTGTGTGTAGTCATTTCCAACTTGTTGTCCTGGGAAAACAAGGATACAATGGTTTTAGGGTCGGCAGAAGCAACACACATCGAGCCGAGTCTTTCTAGAATAAGTTGTTTCTCTCACCGTTGTGGAACCAGAATGTGTCGGGCATCGGTCTGCCGACGACCTTCAGGTCAAATCTGGCGGTCTGCCCCTCGGAGCATTTGACGGAGGAAGGTTTGAGGACGAACACGGGTTTGTAGAGTCTCTCCAGCTGAGCCTCGTCGGTGTCGTCCAGCCGGCGGGACGGAGAGCGTCCGGGCGAACGGCTGGCAGAGCGTCCAGGAGACCGGCTCATAGAGCGAGGAGACGAGGATCTGAGGAAGCGGAAAAATCAACAAGTTAATGGAGGAGTCTGCTTTGGTCCAGGTCCTGAAGGCAGACATTTCAGATACAATGGAGGCTAGTATTCTTCCATAACATGTGTTCTTTCAGATTAGAGGAAATAAAACACTAACTCAAGGGTTTATTTCACTAACTTTGTCTTTGTCTCTAGATTTCTACCAAATGCTAGCATTAGCCTCAATAGCATACAAAGACATTCAGAAAACTTGGAGAATAAAGGTTTTCTGATTCTGAATATAAAGAAATGATAGTCTGAGTGTCAGTAATGAAGAGGGGAAGTTTAATGGTGATATCTGTTTGTTAAAGTGTTGTACCTGATTCTCTGCATGGCCGGTTGGGGGGTGTATCTCTGGGGGGTCACGGTTCCGGACGGCTCCACGTAGAGCTTCCCGGAGCTGACGGAGTTCCCCTTCATGTTGCTGGCGAAGGCGGTGTAGACGCCCTCGTCCTCCGGCTGCACCACAGGGAGGCGCAGGCTGGCTCGTCCGTCCTGGAGAACCTCCATCTGGTGGCGGCCGCCGGCACGCAGGCGCTGCCCGTCTTTGAACCAGGCGATCTGCAGGAGAATACACAGATATGAGTTTAATAAAGCCAGGGTTCATGTTTTAAAGGTCACCTATTTAAAATCCACTCTTCATGTCTCTTCTACATCAACATGTGTCCCCTCTTCTACATCAACATGTGTCCCCTCTTCTTCATGTCTCTTCTACATCAACATGGAACAAAGATTCTCTCTCTTTTTGATCCATTTCTATAAAAACCTGTCTGAAAATGAGCTGATCAGATTTTGGCCACTTAATGATGTCATAACGATGTTTTGTCTTGTGTAACCATTAGCCAATCAGCAACCAAGGTAACCCCCTGTGTCTCCCGCAGTGTACCTTTGGGAGGGGGGTCCCGCTCATCTTGCAGTGGAAGGTAGCTCCCATGCCGTCGATGATTCTGTAGTTTTTGACGGGCGTCTGGAAGGCGGGCTGCACGGCTTCGTGCTCGGCCACCGTCACCATCAGCTCTCCGTCCTCCGTCACGATCTCTGTGTAGCTGATCCTCAGGATCCGCAGCTGCACCTCCTGGATGATCCGCTCCTCGAAGGAGGAGATCAGGAACTCCTGAGGAGGAGGCAGCGACAAATATTAAATATGAACATGGACTTATTTATTATGAGGATATCTCAGAGTCCTTTTCAACTGAGACATCATTAAATGATAACAACAATAATAAGTCTTTCATATTTCGTAGTTTGTGCTAGGCAAATAAAATCATATTATTTTGTTTAAGTCTTAAATAAATACACAAACAAACTGGTGTTCATTGTTTACACACTATTATCCCTCAGTTTCAGATGTGTTCATATATAAGTACTTTTCTTTGTCCTCACCCCATTCTAAAGCTCACCTTAGTGTCAGGCGACTTTGAGTCTATGAGACGCGCTATAGAAATACCATTTATTACTATCATTATTATTAATATGTTGAAATATTAAGTCTATAAAGACTGTTAAAAGAGCCCTGTTGTACTGGGGAAGGGGTACATGTGTAAATGTGTAAATGTGTAAATGTGTAATGTATTGATGTACACGTAGAGGGTAACGTACCGTTTCTGAGACGAAGCTCATGGGGGTGGTGACCCTCCGCTGCTCCATCTCGTACGCTGTCACCACGACCGCCGGCTCCGGCACCACCGCCGCCGTCACTTCAGTTTTATAGGTCACGTCCTGTTGCATCATGTAGGCTTCATATTCCTCTGCACACACACACACACACACACACACACACACACACACACACACACACACACACACACGTGAGACTCCGACCAATCAAAGCTTTCCTCAGTGAATCTAAATCAGAGGTGTCCAAACTACGGCCCGCGGACCATTTTGAATCGGCCCTCAGCAAATTCAAAAAGTATAATGACTTAAGTATAATACACTTCTGTTTGTACTTCTTAAATATATATGTTCAAATATATTACACAGTAGCATTCATGTGTTAATGAGCCCAATGTTTCAAATAAATTCACTCAATTAAAGCTGAAAACATGTTCTAACAAATCTAACTTGATAAGAAAAAAGCCCAATAACTTGTTAACAAGCGTGAAATAGACCCTCATATTTCCTGTGATTATAATCAATCTGAAGATCCTGCTTTAAGGAATGAGCTGCTGACAGAATAAAGTGAACCCTCTGGAGAGCTGGGAGCTGTTGTTTCTTAAAGCATCTTCAAGTAACAAGCATCCTTTACCTTCATCTGAGGTTTCTGACTTATAACTGAACTCATGAGGCAACATACCTCTAGAGAGCGGCCCAGACCTTTGTATATTTCTGTCTGTGGCCCTCGGGGAAAAGAGTGTGGACCCCCCTGATTTAAAGAGAAGACAGCTGGTTCAATAAGAGAGGAAGAGGAAGATGAAGATGATGGCGTACCTTCCTCCAGCAGGCGGGCGGTGGCAGAGGTTTCTCCATGTTGGTTCTTCAGGAAGACGGAGTAGTCTCCTGCATCGTCAGCGAAGGTCATGGTGATCTCCAGTTTGCACTCTCCGGTGTCCTTCTTGTAGGTCACTTTGTATCTGAAGGAAACATTATGAACACTTTTAGTCACTAACTATTGGCAGCAAGAACAAACACAAAAGATCCTTTGTGGTGGTTTCATCTATATATTAATAAACTTTATATGTGCTTCTTAAATGTGAACAGTAGCTATATCTGTCTATTACAGGCACAGAGTAGATGTAGTGGTATAAAGTATCTCAGAGTATACATGTGATGGTAAATGTGTGTATGTAAAGGTAATGTACATTTCATTTTAAAAATATTGAAAGAAGAAGAATTTTAAATATTTTTCTTAGAATTTGACTTTTTTCTTCAAAATGTCACTTTTTCCAGAATTTGAAATATTTTCTCAAAATGTCACCTTTTTCTTAAAATGTCACCTTTTTCTTAAAATGTCACCTTTTTCTTAAAATGTCACCTTTTTCTGAGAATGTAACTTTTTTTCAGAATGTAACTTTTTCTCAGGATATGACTTATAGTTCAGAATTAGAAATGGTATGATACCTGTATCCGGTGGTGAGGGGCACGCCGCTCTTCTTCCAGATGATGTGAGGTCTGGGGCTTCCTGCCACCTGACACTCGAACACCACGGCTCCTCCTTCCACCAGCTTCTGTACGCTGGGTTCCCTGATGAAGGAGGGAGGGGCGACCTCGCCCGACATCACCTCCGTCACCACGCTCTGCTCCATGGACACACTGAGGGAGGAACAGAAGCATTAATAACACAGGAGTAACACAACGACATCACCTCCGTCACCACGCTCTGCTCCATGGACACACTGAGGGAGGAACAGAAGCATTAATAACACAGGAGTAACACAACGACATCACCTCCGTCACCACGCTCTGCTCCATGGACACACTGAGGGACAAAATGTCAGTTTTTCCACAGAATTTGATATTTTTTTCCAAATTTGAAATATTTTTCTCAAAATTGGGAATATTTTCATAATTTCAAATATTCACAATTTGACTTTTTTCATAATTTAGCTTTCACTAACATGAACTTGCACATGAGGAGAATGGAGCCTCTTTAACAACTCACGTTTTCTCCTGAGTCATTCCCATTTCAGTCACAGTCGTCGTTTCCTCTCTGCTCTCAATCTCCTCTGACACTGCAACAGAAACAGCATGTTATGTGTGTGTGTGTGTGTGTGTGTGTGTGTGTCACAAAACAGCTAGAAAAAAACATGCAGGCAGTATTCAAAATGTATGTATGTTTTATATTTATTTCGCACTAATATATATATTTTTTTATTCACTTTTATTTTGAAGAACAAGCTTTCTGTAAGAATTCAGTTACCTTTTCAGGCATTTATTTTGAAAAACAAGCCTCATCCTAAGCTTCCAGTAAGGATAAAGAGACTTTTGTATGCTTTTATTGTGAAAACCAGCCTCATACTAAGCTTCGAGTTAGCATAAAGAGACTTTTATTTTGAAAACCAGCCTCATACTAAGCTTAGAGTTAGCATAAAGAGACTTTTATTTTGAAAACCAGCCTCATCTTAAGGTTTCTGTAAGAATTCAGTTACTTTTTCAGGCTTTTATTTTGAAAACCAGCCTCATACTAAGCTTCGAGTTAGCATAAAGAGACTTTTATTTTGAAAACCAGCCTCATCTTAACTTTCTGTAAGAATTCAGTAACTTTCGTATGCTTTTATTTTGAAAAACCAGCCTCCTCCCGTTACCTTTGACCAGCAGGTAGCAGGAGGTGCTGACGGTGCCCGCCTCGCTGGTGGCGGTGCAGGTGAAGCGCCCGCTGTCCTCGGCGAAGGCCTCTCTGATCACCATGCGGGCGAAGCCAGCGCTGAAGGTGAGCTGGAAGTCGATGCTGCTCTCGATCTTGTAGTCCTCTCTGAACCACATGATGCTGGGGGCGGGCTGACCTCCGATCTGACACTCCAAGGTCACGCTCTCGCCCTCGGTCACGTTCGTGTTCTTCAGACCCTGCAGAACACAAACATACCGATCAATAACAAGCACTGCAGCATACACACCGATCAATAACAAGCACTGCAGCATACACACCGATCAATAACAAGCATCTGTATCGATGCTCACCAAACTACGGTACGATGCAGCGTTCACTTTTTTCTCAGAATTGGACTTTTTTTCTTCAAAATTTGACTTTTTTTCTCAGAATTTGACTTTTTTTCTTCAAAATTTGACTTTTTTCTCAGAATTTGACTTTTTTTTCTTCAAAATTTGACTTTTTTCTCAGAATTTGACTTTTTTTCTTCAAAATGTGACTTTTTTCTCAGAATTTGCCTTTTTTTCTTCAAAATTTCACTTTTTTCTCAAAATTTCACTTTTTTCTCAGAATTTGACTTTTTTCTCAGAATTTGACTTTTTTTCTTCAAAATTTCACTTTTTTGTCAGAATTTGACTTTTTTTCTTCAAAATTTGACTTTTTTCTCAGAATTTGACTTTTTTTCTTCAAAATTTGACTTTTTTCTCAAAATTTGACTTTTTTCTCAGAATTTGACTTTTTTTCTTCAAAATTTGACTTTTTTCTCAGAATTTGCCTTTTTTTCTTCAAAATTTGACTTTTTTCTCAGAATTTGACTTTTTTTCTTCAAAATGTGACTTTTTTCTCAGAATTTGACTTTTTTTCTTCAAAATGTGACTTTTTTCTCAGAATTTGCCTTTTTTTCTTCAAAATTTCACTTTTTTCTCAAAATTTCACTTTTTTCTCAGAATTTGACTTTTTTCGCCCTCGGTCACGTTCGTGTTCTTCAGACCCTGCAGAACACAAACATACCGATCAATAACAAGCACTGCAGCATACACACCGATCAATAACAAGCACTGCAGCATACACACCGATCAATAACAAGCATCTGTATCGATGCTCACCAAACTACGGTACGATGCAGCGTTCACTTTTTTCTCAGAATTGGACTTTTTTTCTTCAAAATTTGACTTTTTTTTCAGAATTTGACTTTTTTTCTTCAAAATTTGACTTTTTTCTCAGAATTTGACTTTTTTTCTTCAAAATTTGACTTTTTTCTCAGAATTTGACTTTTTTTCTTCAAAATGTGACTTTTTTCTCAGAATTTGCCTTTTTTTCTTCAAAATTTCACTTTTTTCTCAAAATTTCACTTTTTTCTCAGAATTTGACTTTTTTCTCAGAATTTGACTTTTTTTCTTCAAAATTTCACTTTTTTGTCAGAATTTGACTTTTTTTCTTCAAAATTTGACTTTTTTCTCAGAATTTGACTTTTTTTCTTCAAAATTTGACTTTTTTCTCAAAATTTGACTTTTTTCTCAGAATTTGACTTTTTTTCTTCAAAATTTGACTTTTTTCTCAGAATTTGCCTTTTTTTTCTTCAAAATTTGACTTTTTTTCTCAGAATTTGACTTTTTTTCTTCAAAATGTGACTTTTTTCTCAGAATTTGACTTTTTTTCTTCAAAATGTGACTTTTTTCTCAGAATTTGCCTTTTTTTCTTCAAAATTTCACTTTTTTCTCAAAATTTCTCTTTTTTTCTCAGAATTTGCCTTTTTTCTCAGAATTTGACTTTTTTTCTTCAAAATTTCACTTTTTTGTCAGAATTTGACTTTTTTTCTTCAAAATTTGACTTTTTTCTCAGAATTTGACTTTTTTTCTTCAAAATTTGACTTTTTTCTCAAAATTTGACTTTTTTCTCAGAATTTGACTTTTTTTCTTCAAAATTTGACTTTTCTCAGAATTTGACTTTTTTTCTTCAAAATTTCACTTTTTTCTCAAAATTTGACTTTTTTTCTTCAAAATTTCACTTTATTTCAGAATTTGACCATTTTTTTCAAATTCCACTTTTTTCCTTCAAAATGTGACTTTATTTTACAAATGTTGACTTTTGAAAAAAGAAATGTAGAATTCAGAATGTTGTGACACTGAAGACTAGCAATGATTTCCCCCCTGAGTTATACAGTCTGTCTGCAGCTCAGAGAGTCCTGCTGTGAACCCGGAGATGTTGAGACCCCAAAGTGATACGATAGAAATGTTTAGTCGGGTCTCATAGAAGCTGCCCGATGCTAACCGGCATGTGTTGGGACATTAGCACAATTAGCATAAATTAGCATGTACAGACAATAGCTAAACAATGGCTTGGCCGACTAGGACAGTTTTGGAGTGGTTTTGGGGGTTATTGAGGATGCTGAGTCCATTTCTGACACTTTCAGGATCATAAAGAGCAGTTTTAACCAGAAACCGGCAATATCTGTACTCTCTGTGTGCTGATTTAATGCATGTTGTACTCACAGCAATAATAGTGGGAGGAACGACGGGCTCCTGGGCTATGGAGGGAACTGCAGCCGCCTCCTGAGGAACAACAACAACAACAACAGTTACACACAGGAGACTACAGGTGGGGATGGGGGGGGGGAGGGTCTGTGAGAGGGTGGAGGTCTGTGGAAATGGAGGTCTATAAGGATGGGGAGAAAGAAGTGGTTAAAACAGATAAACTCTGCAGAGACAGAGGGATGGAGGTGAACACAGGAAGTGGAGGTGAAGACAGGAAGTGGAAAGTGCCAATGGAGACAGGAAGTGGAAAGTGCCAATGGAGACAGGAAGTGGAAAGTGCCAATGGAGACAGGAAGTGGTGATGAAGACAGGAAGTGCTAAATCAATGAGGTGATGATTGAACTCCCAAGGGGGTTAGTTGAAGGCTGTGATTGGATCCCACCAACCTGTGGCTCCCAGTCTTCAAACTCCTCCTCACTAGCGCCCCCCGTCTGATATCTGGGGTCTCTGAAGGGGGGCGGCAGGGGCTCGGGGGGCACGCTCGCCCCCCGCCTGCGGGACGGGCTGGGAGACTTCACTGGTTTGATGATCCTTCGGGGGGAGAGGGGGGAGACGGGGGAGGAGAACTCTCTGTGGAGAGCCGCCATGGCCGAGCCTGCGATGGAGACCTGGCCGAGCCAATGAGAGGGAGGCATGAGAACGATAATGGTACGGGGAGAAAACAGTGAGAAAACGATAATGGTACGGTGAGAAAACGATAATGGTACGGTGAGAAAACGAAAATGGTACGGTGAGTTTATTTTGTATGTACTTTATATTCTTTGTCTTCAATTGCTCCTAAAATGTTGGCATATTAGTAATTAGTTAATTGATAACGTGTGTTTGTGAGGGTTGTGTGTTGTTGTTGTTGTTGTGCATCGTATAGCATGCTGTTTGTGAAGCCAGGAGAAAGGCAAGTATATGTTTGTATTAGGGCTGTCAGTCGATTTAAATAGTTAATCGCGATTAATCGCAAATTAATCGCACATTTTGTATCTGTTCTAAATGTACCTCTAGAGCATAGAGGAAGAACGTGATGTCTGTTTGTTTGTTTGTTTGTTTGTTTGTTTGTTTGTTTATGAAGGTCACAGTGAATCGCACGCCTGTACGTTGTTTAGGTGTCTCTGTTAGAGGTGAGATGGAGGGTTTTGAGGTGATGATGATGATGATGATGATGAAGGCCTCCTCTTACCTCCAGGCTCGCTTCAGGTTTAGGAACAGAGACTTTAGAAACTGTGAAGTGAGGAACCGGAGACGGTTCTGCAGAGATCTGGATCTGAGACGGGATCTGGATCTGAGACGGGATCTGAGACGGGATCTGGATCTGAGACGGGATCTGAGATGGGATCTGGATCTGAGACGGGATCTGAGACGGGATCTGGATCTGAGATGGGATCTGGATCTGAGACGGGATCTGAGACGGGATCTGGATCTGAGACGGGATCTGAGACGGGATCTGAGACGGGATCTGAGACGGGATCTGGATCTGAGACGGGATCTGAGACGGGATCTGAGACGGGATCTGAGACGGGATCTGGATCTGGGACGGAATCTGAGACGGGATCTGGATCTGAGACGGAATCTGAGACGGGATCTGGATCTGAGACGGGATCTGAGACGGGATCTGAGACGGGATCTGGATCTGGGACGGAATCTGAGACGGGATCTGGATCTGAGACGGGATCTGAGACGGGATCTGAGACGGGATCTGAGACAGGATCTGGATCTGAGACGATTCTTCAGAGATCTGGATCTGAGAAACTGCTCTGACGTTTGTCTCCGTAGCTTCAGTAGAAAGACTTTTCTCCACAACAACAACTTCCTGTTTCTCCTCCGTTGTTGTCTCCACTTCCTGTTGTTGTTGTTGTTGTTGTTGTATCTCCACCTCTACCTCTTCTTCTGCAGCTCCACTGACGGGCTGACGGACGCGAGCGAGGTCGACAGCGGCGACAACCGTGGCCACTGCCGTCGCTTTACCCCCCCCTTCAGCCTGGAGACAAAACACACAGCTCAGGACCTCCAGAGCAGCTGAAAACACACTTTAAATATACACCACAGAAGAAGAAGAAAGAAACAGGACCCCCAGAGCAGGACATCTGAAAACACACTTTAAATACACCACAGAAGAAGAAACAGGGCCATGCATCGTGCAGCTTAAAAAATATATATTAATAATATGCATTTATTCCATTTGTTTATTTACGTTTATTTATAAATATTTTTAAATAATATTTCCCCTTCAAGTAGTTGCAAGAAATTGGGGAAAATAATTTAATCAATGAATAAAAATAAATATATAATAAAGAAATGTATAAAAAATGGTGCATAATTGTTGAATTAGTGGCGAAATGAATCCAAACCTCTCTGCTCAGCTCCATCATCATGGAGGAGCTGCTCTGCTCCATCATCATGGAGGAGCTGCTCTGCTCCATCATCATGTGGGAGGAGGAGGAGGAGGTGCTGACGGAGGTGAAGCTGCTCTCAGCCTGCAGGCCGGAGTGCTTCCATGGGGGGGGAACCTCCGCAGGGGAGGACAGCTGCAGGGGGGGAGGGGGGGGGGGGCGTTAGTTTCACTTTACAACACTAGGGTCCTAAAATAACACATTCCTGCAGAGAGAGAGAGCTGACTCTCTGGGCCTAGAGAGGGTAACAGATACATGGAGGGGGTCGTTTCCTGTGTGGTCCACAAGAGGGAGCCACTACCATGTGTGTGTGTGTGTGTGTGTGTGTGTGTGTGTGTGTGTGTGTGTGTGTGTGTGTGTGTGTGTGTGTGTGTGTGTGTGTGTGTGTGTGTGTGTGTGTGTGTGTGTGTGTGTGTGTGTGTGTGTGTGTGTGTGTGTGTGCAGCATAAAAGAAAACAAGGTATTGCACATAATTAGAAATTAAAAGAGTTGAAATAAACAATTCTAAAATAGAAACATCTTAAAATAGAAATAGAAAAGAAACCAGCGTTAGAGAGCAAGACAAATATACAGATGACCGTGAAGATAACAAATCTATAAACTGTCTGACAAATAAAAACACTGTTGAAGGGCTGCTAGGTGCTAAGTGCTAGATGCTAGCTGCTAGGTGCTAGGTGTTAAGTGCTAGGTGCTAAGTGCTAAGTGCTAGGTGCTAGCTGCTAGGTGTTAAGTGCTAGGTGCTAAGTGCTAGCTGCTAGGTGTTAAGTGCTAGGTGCTAGGTGCTAGCTGCTAGGTGCTAAGTGCTAGGTGCTAGCTGCTAAGTGCTAGGTGCTAAGTGCTAGGTGCTAGCTGCTAGGTGCTAGCTGCTAGGTGCTAAGTGCTAGCTGCTAGGTGCTAGCTGATAGGTGCTAAGTGCTAGGTGCTAGCTGCTAAGTGCTAGGTGCTAGCTGCTAGGTGCTAGCTGCTAAGTGCTAGGTTCTAGCTGCTAGGTGCTAGCTGCTAAGTGCTAGGTGTTAGGTGCTAAGTGCTAGGTGCTAAGTACTAGCTGCTAGGTGCTAGCTGCTAAGTGCTAGCTGCTAGGTGCTAGGTGTTAGGTGCTAGGTGCTAGGTGCTAAGTACTAGCTGCTAAGTGCTAGGTGCTAAGTACTAGCTGCTAGGTGCTAGGTGGCAGCAACTCCCTGTGTCTTATATAAATCATTCAATAAACCCATAGCCGCAGGGTGTGTGCTGGACGTTAATGAGGATAAACTGAGATAAACGTCCTCACCTGTTTGCGGGATATGACGGGAGACTTCACAGGTCTGATGGAGGGGACAGAGGCTCTGGAGGAGGGGGACACGGGTCTGCAGGACACAGGGAACAGAGACATTAAAGAACCACTGAGCAAAGAGACGTTTCTGCAGAGGTGGGAAGTAGTGGAGTACAAATACTTTGTTATTGTATTTAAGTACATGTTTCTGGTATCAGTACTTTACTTCACTACTTATTTTTCTGACCACTTTTTACTTTGACTTCTTACATGTTGAACACAAATACCTGTACTTTCTACTTCTTACATTTTGAACACAAATACCTGTACTTTCTACTTCTTACATGTTGAACACAAATACCTGTACTTTCTACTTCTTACATGTTGAACACAAATACCTGTACTTTCTACTTCTTACATGTTGAACACAAATACCTGTACTTTCTACTTCTTACATGTTGAACACAAATACCTGTACTTTCTACTTCTTACATGTTGAACACAAATACCTGTACTTTCTACTTCTTACATGTTGAACACAAATACCTGTACTTTCTACTTCTTACATTTTGAACACAAATACCTGTACTTATCTACTTCTTACATTTTGAACACAAATACCTGTACTTTCTACTTCTTACATGTTGAACACAAATACCTGTACTTTCTACTTCTTACATGTTGAACACAAATACCTGTACTTTCTACTTCTTACATGTTGAACACAAATACCTGTACTTTCTACTTCTTACATGTTGAACACAAATACCTGTACTTTCTACTTCTTACACTTTGAACACACAAATATCCTTGAGTAAAGGATGTGTGTACTTCTACTTGAGTTAAGGATGTGTGTACTTCTACTTGAGTAAAGGATGTGTGTACTTCTACTTGAGTAAAGGATGTGTGTACTTCTACTTGAGTTAAGGATGTGTGTACTTCTACTTGAGTAAAGGATGTGTGTACTTCTACTTGAGTAAAGGATGTGTGTACTTCTACTTGAGTAAAGGATGTGTGTACTTCTACTTGAGTTAAGGATGTGTGTACTTCTACTTGAGTAAAGGATGTGTGTACTTCTACTTGAGTAAAGGATGTGTGTACTTCTACTTGAGTAAACGATGTGTGTACTTCTACTTGAGTTAAGGATGTGTGTACTTCTATTTGAGTTAAGGATGTGTGTACTTCTATTTGAGTTAAGGATGTGTGTACTTTTGCCATCTCTGCTTATAAGTAAAAGTATATAAAGTATAATTAGTATATAAAGTGTGTTTGTGTCACCTGACGGGGGCGGGCTGTGGGCCCTTCACGTGACGGACAGGTGAAGGAGACTGGTGCCGGCCCCCTCCCACCTTAGAGACGTAGGACTGAGGGGAGCGGGAGGTGGGTTTGGGGGGAACCCTCGGGGGGGTTTTGTGAGACAGGTGCTGGGTCATCATTCCTGATTCCACATGCATCTCCATCATGGAGGAGGACTGGAAGCTGGCCTCCATCTTCTGCGGAGAAACAGGGACAGCGTTCAGCTTTAGTGGAACCTTATTATAACATGTGCTACAGGGGGCTGCGACTGAGGACAGGTCTGCAGATTCACTAAGATGATAGAAAATATGAGAAAAACGCCCGTTCCAGTTCCTCAAAGTCTATTCTGCAGAGAAACAGTGACACCTTTCAGCTTTAGTGGATGTTACGTGCCAGGCAGGCTGTACTTGTGTGATTCTCCTTCCCTCCTGTTTTTCTCTTCTCCCTGTCTTCTGCACAGCTAATCAGCAGTTGATGAGGACCTGCCTGTGCACCAGAGTCTGATGGCTGATTGGATCCTCTCACCCTCAGCTGGCCTATCAGCAGCCAGGGCCGACCATAAAGGAGGCACCCAGGAAGTCTTCTCGCTCTCTCACTCTGGGTAGATTGCTGCTGGAGGAGCCTGCAATTGACTGCCTTGTAGAGAAAACATTTCTCTTTATTTTGTATAATCTTTGTTGAAAGTGTGTGTGTTGAGAGGTGGAGTAGTTAGGTAAGTCTGGGGTACCCTGTACACTTCTCATCACGTAGATAACTAATGTTAAGACACACTAGGTTAGCGGATTGTTGCCACCCCTGTATTCTGTTTTTGTCCAATTCTGAGTAGTTTAGTTAGTGAGGGTTTTTGTTTGAGTTTTGGTTTCAAAGGATAGACGTAGAGATAGGCTTGGTTTTGTTATGCTTGTTTCTTTTGTTTGGCACAATCCTTCAACTCCTCCTCCTCCTCACACACAGAGTATTTCTGTAAGGTTCTGTTCAGTTTAAAAGGTTTACAAGAATAAACCTTTTGTCAAACCTTTACGCTGACTCTCATTTTATTGGTTGTTGTGTGTTATTGTCTCCAGGTCCCCTAGACCTTAGTGGGGACGTAACAGTGGATCATTATGGATCTGTTTTATTTATTTACTTGTATTACTGCTTACTGATTTCTATTCCTTTCCATTTCTATGTATATACTGTTATATTTCACTATATTTCTAGTTCTCTATCTGTTAGTTTTACTTTGATGTATGCACCATGACATCAAGTCAAATTCCTCGTATGTGCCGACCTACCTGGTGATAAACCTGATTCTGAAACTAATGATAGGTCTGCAGATTCACTTATAAATTAATAGTTTGGGGTATAAGATGTTAGAAAATATTGAAAAACGTTCCTCCCAGTTCGTCTAAATCTAAGGGGATTACTTGAACTCCTCCAGGTTGCAGATTGTATAGGTATTTAACGGGTTAGAGAGGATGAGAGTGGTTCTGATATCAGGTGTGTTGTCTCTCAGGTGTGTTGTCTCTCAGGTGTGTTGTCTCTCAGGTGTGTTCTCTCTCACCCTCTGCACGGTGCTTTGGGAGGAGGCGGCCATCTGAGACGTCACGATCGTCTTGGTTTTCTTCACCGGCACGGCTTCCTCACCTGCAGCGGGAAACAGAGAAAGACTTTCATTAGATTTCTGACGCAGGGGAAGTCGACTCAGAAACATAGCTGGTTATCTTCGACCAAAAACACATTTAAACTCTCTGAGATAAAAGTTTTAAATTAAAGGAAGTAAACTTTAATTTTGTTGATAACATTCAGAAATGTAGAATTTATAGAAATTGTTGGTAATAAATATATAAACTTGTATTTGTATCTAGGCTAACAGTGTCCCTGCTTCATGTCTTTATGCTAAGCTAGGCTAACAGTGTCCCTGCTTCATGTCTTTATGCTAAGCTAGGCTAACAGTGTCCCTGCTTCATGTCTTTATGCTAAGCTAGGCTAACAGTGTCCCTGCTTCATGTCTTTATGCTAAGCTAGGCTACTGTTACAGTTTCCACCTGCTTTCCATCTTTATGCTAAGCTAGGCTAACAGTTTCTCTGCTTCGTAACTTAATGATAAGCTAGGCTAACAGTCTCCCCCTGTGGTGTCTTTATGCTATGCTAGGCTAACCTTTCCCCCTGCTTCCCGTCTTTATGCTATGCTAGGCTAACCTTTCCCCCTGCTTCCCGTCTATATGCTAAGCTAGGCTAACCATTTTCTCCTGCTTCCCATCTTTATGCTAAGCTAGTCTAACCTTTCCCCCTGCTTTCCATCTTTATGCTAAGCTAGTCTAACCTTTCCCCCTGTTTTCTATCTTTATGCTAAGCTAGGCTAACAGTTTCCCTGCTTCGTCACTTAATGATAAGCTAGGCTAACAGTCTCCCCCTGTGGTGTCTTTATGCTATGCTAGGCTAACCTTTCCCCCTGCTTCCCTTCTTTATGCTAAGCTAGGCTAACCATTTCATCCTGCTTCCCGTCTTTATGCTAAGCTAGGCTAACCTTTCCCCCTGCTTCCCATCTTTATGCTAAGCTAGGCTAACCATGTTCTCCTGCTTCCCGTCTTTATGCTAAGCTAGTCTAACCTTTCCCCTTGCTTCATGTCTTTATGCTAAGCTAGGCTAACCTTTCCCCTGGCTTCATGTCTTTATGCTAAGCTAGTCTAACCTTTCCCCTGGCTTCATGTCTTTATGCTAAGCTAGTCTAACCTTTCCCCTTGCTTCATGTCTTTATGCTAAGCTAGGCTAACCGTTTTCTCCTGCTTCCCATCTTTATGCTAAGCTAGGCTAACAGTTTCCCCTTGTAGTGTCTTTATGCTATGCTAGGCTAACCTTTCCCCCTGCTTCCCTTCTTTATGCTAAGCTAGGCTAACCATTTCACCCTGCTTCCCGTCTTTATGCTAAGCTAGGCTAATCTTTCCCCCTGCTTCCCGTCTTTATGCTAAGCTAGGCTAACCTTTCCCCTTGCTTCATGTCTTTATGCTAAGCTAGGCTAACCATTCCCTTGCTTCATGTCTTTATGCTAAGCTAACCTTTCCCCCTGCTTCCCGTCTTTATGCTAAGCTAGGCTAACCTTTCCCCTTGCTTCATGTCTTTATGCTAAGCTAGGCTAACCTTTCCCCTGGCTTCATGTCTTTATGCTAAGCTAGGCTAATCTTTCCCCCTGCTTCCCGTCTTTATGCTAAGCTAGGCTAACCTTTCCCCTGGCTTCATGTCTTTATGCTAAGCTAGGCTAACCATTCCCTTGCTTCATGTCTTTATGCTAAGCTAACCTTTCCCCCTGCTTCCTGTCTTTATGCTAAGCTAGGCTAACCTTTCCCCTTGCTTCATGTCTTTATGCTAAGCTAGGCTAACCATTCCCCTTGCTTCATGTCTTTATGCTAAGCTAGGCTAACCTTTCCCCCTGCTTCATGTCTTTATGCTAAGCTAGGCTAACCATTCCCCTTGCTTCATATCTTTATGCTAAACTAGTCTAACCTTTCCCCCTGCTTCCCGTCTTTATGCTAAGCTAGGCTAACCATTCCCCCTGCTTCCCGTCTTTATGCTAAGCTAGGCTAATCCTGTCCTGGATGCTCAGAGATTAATCTAAAACACCAGGCTGCTGCTATAGTTGTATATCTATAGATCTACAGTTCTCTAAATGTCTGTGTCCTGTTGCCGGGCAGACTCCCTCACCTTGCACCAGCAGCTCGCAGGTGGAGGTTGCTCTTCCGCTGCTGTTGGTGGCGGTGGCAGAATAGTTCCCAGAATCCTCGGGGAAGGCCTCAGCGATCAGCAGGCTGTGCGTCTCGCCCTCCGTCAGGATCCTGAAGTCTGGCGAGCTCTGGATCTCCGCCCCCTCCCTGAAGAACCTCACCTGGGGGAGGGGGATACCTGAGACTCTGACGTCCAGCCTCACCTGGCTGCCCTGGAGCACCGTGGAGCTCTGGAGGCGGAGCAGGAAGCTGGGAGGGGCTGTCTCCGCTGGGGGGGGGAGAGAGGTAATTAATTAAACTGAGAGGGGCTGTCTCCGCGGGGGGGGACATTACGACCGTTATTTTTATTTATTTTATTCAAATTCGTCTTGAATTTTCCATTCAGAACAAAGAAACATTAGCGGTACACTTCATAAACAAATCCCTCTCCGGTCCTGGCATTGACATTAAAAGACATGGCGTGGAAAAAGTAAAATAACAATAATCACAAAATAGAAAATTAGGTATATCAGCAATGGAAAAAAAAAAAAAAGTCTCTGTCGGCCATTATGTGTCCAGAAACGCTCTCAAGGATTATCCTCAGCGTTTTCAATGCCTTTCATCCTAGTGAGCATACCGTAGCCTCATAGCAATAACCCGTTCCTCATCAACCCGTTCCTCATCAACCCGTTCCTCATCAACCCGTTCCTCATCAACCCGTTCCTCATCAACCCGTTCCTCAGTAACCCGTTCCTCATCAACCCGTTCCTCATCAACCCGTTCCTCATCAACCCGTTCCTCATCAACCCGTTCCTCATCAACCCGTTCCTCATCAACCCGTTCCTCATCAACCCGTCCCTCATCAACCCGTTCCTCATCAACCCGTTCCTCATCACCCCGTCCCTCATCAACCCGTCCCTCATCAACCCGTCCCTCATCAACCCCGTCCCTCATCACAACCCGTCCCATCAGTCACAGTACAACCCGTCCTCAGTAACCCGTTCCTCAGTAACCCGTTCCTCATCAACCCGTCCCTCATCAACCCGTTCCTCATCAACCCGTCCCTCATCAACCCGTTCCTCATCAACCCGTTCCTCATCAACCCGTTCCTCAGTAACCCGTCCCTCATCAACCCGTCCCTCATCAACCCGTCCCTCATCAACCCGTCCCTCATCAACCCGTCCCTCATCAACCCGTCCCTCATCAACCCGTCCCTCATCAACCCGTCCCTCATCAACCCGTCCCTCATCAACCCGTCCCTCATCAACCCGTCCCTCAGTAACCCGTCCCTCATCAACCCGTCCCTCATCAAACCCGTCCCTCATCAACCCGTTCCCTCATCAACCCGTTCCTCATCAACCCGTTCCCTCATCAACCCGTTCCTCATCAACCCGTTCCTCATCAACCCGTTCCTCATTAACCCGTTCCCATCAACCTATTCCCCATTCCTCATTAACCCGTTCCTTCATATGCTTGTCTATTCTCCAATGCCTCAATATAATCCTTGAAGCTGTAATCAGAGCAACCTTCATAACAGAGAAAGCTCTTTTTGAAACACGTGGCATCTGAGATCTGATATCTGAGCTCAGAGATCTGAGATCTGAGATCTGAGCTCTGAGATCTGAGCTCTGAGATCTGAGCTCTGAGCTCAGAGATCTGATATCTGAGATCTGAGCTCAGATCTCTGAGCTCAGATCTCAGATCTCTGAGCTCAGATCTCTGAGATCTGAGCTCAGATCTCTGAGATCTGAGCTCAGATCTCAGAGATCTGAGATCTGAGCTCTGAGCTCAGATCTCTGTCCCCAGCACAACACAGACCAGATACTCAGCACTTCTGCTACTTTAACCCAAAGAGGTCTACAGGACCGTTATTTGACGTATAGAGATCTCACACATGGGTCTCTTGCTGGAACACACTGCAAAGTGAAGCAGTTGATCTGTGACTGAGCGTGTTCCTGTTAAGGAAAGCTATGCCGCAGCAGCTGCTTCTATATCTGTTTTATCACAGGATGAAGTGCCAGCTCTCAGAGAGGACACATTTAGACTGACACTCACCAACACAATGCATCACTTCACTTCTCTGTGTGGCTCTGTGGTTGATGATGTCTTTTTTGTAATCTTTGTGTCTCTGTGTCGTTGTTTTGTGTCTTTGTGGTTTTTATTTGTTGTCTTTCCTCTTTGTAAGTTCCTTTCTTGTGTCTTTAAGGTCTTATTTGTGTGTCTCTGAAGTTGTTTCATGTCTCTCCGTGGTCAATTCCTGTCTGTTTGCAGTCATGTTGTGTCTCTTTGTAGTGATTTTGTGTCTCTTTGAGGTTATGTGTCTCTTTCTGGTCATTATTTGTCTCTAAGTCATCATTTCCTGTCTCTCTGAGGTTCTTTTGGATCGTTAATGTCTTGTTAAGTGTCTCTCTGCAGTAGTCTCCTGTCTCTCAGGGGATCCAGCCTCACCTGTGACGAGCAGTTCTGCGGTGCTGGTGGCCTGTCCGGCTCCGTTGGTCGCTCTGACGGAGAACCTCCCACTGTGTGCGGCGGTCACAGCAGGGATCCTCAGAACAGCACGGCCATCGCTGAACGAGATCTGAATGCCGGGCAGAACGGCGGAGGAGAGAACCTGGCCATCACGAAACCAGCTCACCTCAGGAACAGGAGAACCTGCAGAGAACCAGAACCAGGTCATATAATGCATCACTGTTACAGAACATCGTTAGCCTAGCTTAGCACAATCCCTGGAAACAGTAGGGAACGCTAATATATCAAAATAAAAAAAGGATTAATAAACTCTACGTTTCAGCTTGTGTATCCAAATAGAAACCTGCTGTACCCTGAAGAGACTGAGAAGCAACACCGCCATGACTGATTATTATTTAAAGCGTATTTGTCAACGATTTTAAAAAGCTAACACTAGCTAGCATGAAATCTGAATTATGAATCAAGTCTTGCTCTTCTTGCTTTTTCCCAGAACAATGTTTGGAGAGCCTTCAGTCCCTCAGTGAGCAGCGCTACAGACGGTTCACCTGTGATATCTTTGTATTGTTTCTGTTCTGATGTAAAGCATCTTTCAGCATTAGGAAAAGCGCTATCAAAATCCAATGTGTTATTATGATGATGATGATATGTGAAGGTTCCTCACCGCTGACTTCAGCCTGGAACGTCGCGGCACTACCCTCTAGTGCCACGACGCTCTGCAGCGGCTGCAGGAACGTCGGCGCCTGTGTTGTCATGTTGGTCGGCACCCTGCAACACAAACAAACAAACAAACGGTCAGAGGGAAGTATAAACAGGGCAAGAACTCAGATCAGAAACAAACATCAAACAACCAATGTAGCTTCATACTGGCTTTAAACCTCATTTAATACACCTATATAATAATAAAACTATTATTAAAAGGATTTTTGTCTTCAACTTTTATAGTTTAATTTTAAAATAGGGCAACTGTGACAATCAATTTTTTGTAATTGTATTCTGATAATAATACATGTAGTATTAGCTATTTATACACACATGTTTATACATGCTGTACATCACACTAGCCAATTAAAAAGTCACACTAGCAAATTACATTTATATATTTTTAAACAATTCTAGTAAATGTTTTTTTGCAGTACACAAAAACGAACACAGGGGGAGCTCTATTACTTAACACTGTTAACAGGAGCATGCTTGGAAATAAACAAATCACCATGGAGGAAGTCATTATTTCAGTTAGCAGAGTTTATTTTGTGATGCTGATAAAATGACAGAAACAAGTGAAAACTACATTTCTATAAATCCAACATTAACGACTTCAAACCAGCTTCATTTCCCCCAAAAGACCATCTGCTCCAAACAGAGCATATAATCACCAGTGGTTCCACATGTTTAGCCCAATAACAAACTCTGCTCTCACCGGCATCTCACCATGATCATTTACCAACAGATACAAAGAATACATGACATTAAAGCTTCACGACACAGATTAAGATAAGCAGCGCATTAATTATCCACATATTCGTCCCCTTGTTTAATACCTGCTGCCTACATTACCCACAATGCAACTCCACCTCCAGGAGTCATTCACCGATACAAGCTCTATACAAACTTTTTCCACACTAATGGCGCGTTTCCACTACACGGCCTCGCTCTGCCTCGCTCGGTATGGCTAGGCCTCGTTAGGACTGGCTCACTTTATGGCGCATTTCCATTACAGTTTAGGAACTGGGGTAGTATCTATAGTAACGCAGTGTAGGCGGAGCCGTGACGTCATCTTCAATGCGAAACACAAAACCAACATCAGCCGTTAGCTGTTAGCACTCAGAGCTCACAGCTCCTCATATCTGTTCAGAAACTAGACAAAAGTTAAACAAGTACAAACCACAGACTGCCTGTGTCATGGTGAATACAGTCGCATGCTTTATTTATGTCTGTATAGGCCGTTGTTTGTGAGTGTGGACGGTCGGAGCATATACTGCGTTAGCTTAGCCAATCTCCATTTAGAAAACAAGCATTTAAAAGGTTTTTCGCCTGCCGTCTGTCTGCAGACTTGTCAAAGCATTAATTCATGGTTTTTACTAACTGGTATCAGTATGTTGTTACTTCATCATTTAGAAACGTGTATTACAATTAAATCACGGTCAAATATGTCCATCTTGTTGTAGTTGTAGCCCCCTTGCCAGCGATTCTCTCTCTAGTTTAGCATACTCGGCCCGACTCAGCCTCGTTGTTGGCCCGGAAAGAACCTCGATTTTATGGGGCCAGAAAAACTGTGAAATAGTACCCGCTAGCCGGAACTACGCTAAGTGGAAACGCAACCAAAAACGGGCCCCGCACGGCTCGGCACGCTTAAAGCGAGCTCCGCGCTGTAGTGGAAATGCGCCATAACTCTCCATAATAGTAAATGAAACGCACTTAAATATATCTATAAATCCATTACATCAGGCAAGACAGGACGTCTCTGCTGACGAACAAAACAGCAATCACATACTGGGAACTGGATTTTATAGGAAATAAACTGAACGTCATGGAAAGCTAATGTTATATATTCAGCACCAAACAAGAAGTAAAGACTGTTTTCAGTTTGGTGAACAAGGGAACATTTCCTGTGATGGTGAGGCTTTAACTCTTTATCTGCTTTTAGTGCTTTACAAATAAAATAAATAAAATGTATTATTATTATCTTCTATACATGAGAGTAACACATGCGTCACTTCCGGGCAAAAAGTATGGCTCCGCCCACTTTTGGGGGAAAACAAAGCTGTCATCTGAATGGCGGTCAATACACATTCAGAAGTTTTTGCCAATCCGATCAGAAATGTAAGAAAACGGTGGATTTGTGGATCTTCAAAGAGCCCGATTACGATGGCCAGACAGGTAAACAATTACATTAAATCAAATCGACGATCGGGCTCGATATAGGCGATCGATGTCCATACATGAGAGTAACATCTACGTCACTTTACGGCCCGCCCACTTTTGGGGGAAACCAACGTTGTCATTTGAATGGCGATCGAGCCTGAAGCCACAGAGCTCTTCTTTGTCCTTTGTTCTTAGAGGAAGTTCAGAAACACGTAACTCTGGATTTGTTTTAATGTTTGAGGTGCAATAAACAACACAGCAGCTTGTTGGCATGATACAACTATTATTTTCTGCCTCGCTCATGAGAGTAACAGCTGGAGAAATGACGGCCTCGCCTACTGATTTTAATTTAACCATATATCGAGCCCGATCGTCGATTTCCAATGACTGAATGTAACTGTTTGCCTGTCTG
The DNA here is from genome assembly GCF_902827165.1 of Trematomus bernacchii. Lineage (NCBI taxonomy): Eukaryota > Metazoa > Chordata > Actinopteri > Perciformes > Nototheniidae > Trematomus > Trematomus bernacchii. Next base: position 392,260 of record NW_022987702.1, read on the forward strand.
GCCATCGTAATCGCGCTCTTTGAAGATCCATAAATCCACGGTTTTCAAAAATGTCTGATCGGATTGGCAAAAACTTCAGAATGTGTATTGACCGCCATTCAAATCACAGCGTTGTTTTCCCCCAAAAGTGGGCGGGGCCGTAATTTTCGCCCGGAAGAGACGTAGGTGTTACTCTCATCTATAGGACTTAAACTGGGAAAGCTCCACCAACAGTGAATCAGACTGTAATATCTCTGACGTGCAGTAACACTGTCTGTTAATATAAAACCGTGTGCAATAAACGCTCTTTCTTTTAATATATTTATAATCTGTAAACAGTACCAGTTTATTCTATACTTTAAAATATCCTACTTGTGTTTGTCCCATGGTGAACTTATCTGTTTTTATTATTCATAATGTCTGCATACTTGTTATTATAATATCTAAGTCTCTCTACTGTACTCTGAACTCTTGCTGCTGTAAAGCTGTAGATTCCCAGTTTGGGACCAATTAAGAAATTCTGATTATCAACAACCTGTTGGTTGATGGTTTGGTTAATCCCATTGGTTCAAAGTAACTAGAATAGTGTCTTTAAAATATCCAAAGATGTTCAATTTAATGAAAATTAGATCTTTCGAGATAGATCTTTATCTCACAGATCTACTGTAGTCAGACAACGGTTTAATTCAAGTCATATATTTTGAGTTTTGGGAGATGTCTTCCTCTAAAGACAGAGTTAATGCAGGTCAGGTTGTGAAGCACTTTGGATAAATGTGTATATAAATAACATAAGTATTTCATTTTAAGCCTCATTTAATGTTATTTTCACGGGGTAGTAATCCTTTCGGGCAATTCATGCTAACATTAGATAGCAAGAAATACTAATATTGTTTTGTCTCCAGAGCTTTTATCAATGTTGGTCGGATTTAGCAGATTTGTTAATAAAGTCATATTTAATGTTAACGCTGCCCTCTGATTGGGATCCACTCCTTAATGAAATGGTTTGAACATAAGGCCGTGATAAACCAGGTCAGCAGGTCTAATCAGGATGTGGGTACTAGCGGTACTTTAATGCTGCTGACAGACAGACTGAACTGGGAATAAGACCTTGTTGGTTAGAACCCCTGCTGTGAGTGGAAACAGCTGATCTGCAGACCCCCTGCTGTGAGGGGAAACAGCTGATCTGCAGACAGACACACCGTCAGGTCTGATGGGGGGGGGGGGGCTCCACAGGGTCTGACCCCCCTGAGCTCAGGGCAGATTAAACACCTGTTTAACCCTGGAGCGGGGGGGGTCACTTATAGGCTGCTTTAAGAGGGGCCTACGGTTCGTATTGAGTGTATTAGCTGGAGCTTTGTGCTAAGTCTGTACTCTGGAAACAACAACAACAAGTTCAACTGTAAAGACAACGAAAAGCCACATTTTCTCTGTTGAAACGGACAAAAACTAACTTGTTTCTGGAAAAGACACAGCAAACTAAATCTGATCTGTTAAAATCCAACTACAAACTAACTTTGTTCCATAAAAACAACAAAATACTAACTTTATTCTATGAAAACTGACAAATACTAACTTTTGTCTATAAAAAAACCCATAAAAACCTAACTTCGTTTGGTAAAAAATAACAATTCTGTTAAACCAACCATAAAACAAACCTTGTCCTTTAGAAACTACATCATGTAATCCAAAGTCACAGTAGAGACAGAAAGGAAGTGGACAAACCAAAGCATGTCAAATGTATTGGCTCTGATTAACTGGTTGAGTCCGGTTTTGAACCATTTGGCCTCGACTCGACTCGACTTGATAGTCCAAAGAATCACCATTATTTTGGTCAAAAATGCAGAATCAGCACAATTCATATTTTTATAATCGTTGAAAACAACATTTATAACTTCTGAAGCTGCTTTCAGACCCGCTCGTCTCCGCTCCGCCCTGGATTTGGTAAATATTCAAACTAATTGTTCCTGGTTGGCCCAAAGCTGCGGACAAAGCGTCCATAAAATGAGGTAATCGTCACTTTAAATGTTTCCGCTGCAAGGAATTGTGGGACCTTTCAATGGTGTTTTAATTGTCAGACAGTTCATAGATTTGTTATCTTCACGGTCAACTTGTAATGCTGTTTTATTTCTATTTCTATTTTGAGATGTTTACATTTTAGAATTGTTTATTACTCTTTGAATTTCTACTTATGTGCAATGCCTTGTTTTTTTTATGCTGCTGAAACGCGAAAAAATCCCAAATTGTGGATCAATAAAGTACTTCTTACCTTATCTTTATTATTATTATTATTATTGTGGGACGGCATTGCCTCCTTTCCTTCGTGAAGGATGCTCCAGTGTTTCCTTTTCTAACGGAGGTAAAAAAGGAAGCATTGTAGCAGATTTTCTCCACAAGTTCCTATCATTGTTTTTACCTAAATGAATGTTATATATACACACGTATATTTATACACACACATAATTAAATTAATTATCTTGTTTGTTATACTTCGTGGAGCTGTAGCGTGTCTTTGTAGTGCAAGTTACGAAACTCATAGCAAATGAGAGGCAGGTAGCCTTCTACAAACACACAGCAGGTGAAGAGAAGACATGCTAACGTGCTAACGTATTCTGTGTTATTAGCAAGTCCAGATGATGCTCTGAAGTTTGCTGGAGATAATATAACGATGCGTTTTAGGTGAAGTGAGCACTGCTCCAGAATACCTTTAAAACACTGGTTTCTAAAAGCTACATTGTGTTGAGGAAGCGTTACTTTTAGGAATGGAGTTTGTTTGGTGGTAGTGAGGGTTATATGAGCGCCATCTTTATCCCGTTCTTTCCAATAAGAAGAGAGAAAGCGTCGCCATGAGACCTTTCCTACTGACCATCCTTTCCAAGCAATTATCACCATCTAAAAGCAGCTGGTTAGCTCTTACTTACTAGCTCTGATTGTATTTCGTTAGCTCTGGTTGTATTTCGTTAGCTCTGGTTAGCTCTTACTGTATTTAGTTAGCTCTGGTTGTATTTAGTTAGCTCTGATTGTATTTCGTTAGCTGTAGTTGTATTTTGTTAGCTCTGGCTGTATTTCGGTATTTCGTTAGCTCTGGTTGTATTTCGTTAGCTCTGGTTGTATTTCGTTAGCTCTGGTTGTATTTCGTTAGCTCTGGTTGTATTTCGTTAGCTCTGATTGTATTTAGTTAGCTCTGATTGTATTTCGTTAGCTCTGGTTGTATTTCGTTAGCTCTGGTTGTATTTCGTTAGCTCTGGTTGTATTTCGTTAGCTCTGATTGTATTTCGTTAGCTCTGGTTGTATTTCGTTAGCTCTGACTGTATTTCGTTAGCTCTGGTTGTATTTCGTTAGCTCTGATTGTATTTCGTTAGCTCTGATTGTATTTCGTTAGCTCTGATTGTATTTCGTTAGCTCTGGTTGTATTTAATTACCTCTGGTTAGCTCTTACTGTATTTAGTTAGCTCTTACTGTATTTCGTTAGCTCTGATTGTATTTCGTTAGCTCTGGTTGTATTTCGTTAGCTCTGGTTGTATTTCGTTAGCTCTGGTTGTATTTCGTTAGCTCTGGTTGTATTTCGTTAGCTCTGGTTGTATTTCGTTAGCTCTGGTTGTATTTAGTTAGCTCTGGTTGTATCTAGTAAACTCTGTATATAGTGAGTTCCTGTCACCTGTTGAACCAGCTGAACCTACATCCTGGATATCAGAGGTAGTAAAACCCTCTGAGGTGTGAACGCCCTGCAGAGACTCAAACTCTCTTCAGCTGAAATTAAACTGACTTTAGGAAGAATTAACAAAGTGCTTCATTGCAACATCCCTCTTTAGCTCTCTCCAGAATATAATCACTAATAATAATGGAGGGAAGGAAACTGGGTTGGTAGGTTATACATCTTATTAATATTGATAATAGGCATTTCTTTAATTGAGTTTTTTTAAGGATAGTTTAGAGGGTTTTTAAGGTGGAAATGCCTTAACCTGTGCAGGTAGAAACAACCTCACATGATATAATGATCTGTTAGTGAACTCAGTAATTAACCCCAACAGGTCAGGTGATGCTAAAGTTTGAGTGAGTAAATAAGTCAATTAAAAGCAGGTCAAAAAACTTGATAAAAAGGATGTTTTTAAAGAGTTTTGATGAAGGGTCTGATCCATTACGGGGATTTTAAAGGAATATTAGCGTACTTCATAACGACAGAAAGCACAAACAGTCCAGAAACAGCACGACATGTTCTCAAGTTCAACAGCAGACAACATTTAAACAGTTTTTAAGTCACACATCTGATCATCCCCATGTCTGATTGGATCCACCTCTCAGTGTAATTTGAAAAGCTGAGAAACTCAGAGTTCACAGGATGGTTACAGTTTCAGAGCACAGGATTCTTCTGCAGCCGTTAAATCTGTGAGTCCCTGAACGCCTCATCACACCGACCTGGTTATAATCTGCAGGAGTTAAATCTGTGAGTCCCTGAACGCCTCATCACACCGATCTGGTTATAATCTACAGCCATTAAATCTGTGAGTCCCTGAATGCCTCATCAGACCGACCTGGTTATAATCTGCAGCCGTTAAATCTGTGAGTCCCTGAATGCCTCATCAAACCGATCTGGTTACAGCTACATTTAATCTGATGACTCCACCGCCTGAACACATCACAGTTTATTAATACTGCGTTATTAAAAATATATCACAGGGTGAGGATTCACTCAAGTTTAAGGTCCTTTTACTTATATATTTAATGTTTGAATACTTTGTAGGTTATGAATAATATATTCTGAACTAGAAAATATGTAATTTTCTTAAATGTTGAACCAGATCAGTGTAAATAGAGTAGTTATAATTAGGATATCTAATAATACTCAGCATTGTCAGTACTTTGAATTGCCTTAAAGTACTTTCTATACGCTGTGGTACCAATACCTTTATTCTTAATACCTTTCTCTTGGTTTGAGGGTTTTACTTTTAGACTTTGTGGTTCTTCTATGTTCCTGTTTCTCTCTTAGTTTCCAAATAAATGATATGGATGTTTGCTCGTGGTTCACATAACGAGATGCACTCTCACCTCTCCTTTTGAGCTTTCCTTATGTACATTTGAACACATGGAAACATTGAATAATGTAATGCACAGATTTCATGGTAAATCTGTGTTTCTCAGTTCAAGAATGTGTTTCTAGTGAAAGATTCTCCCGAGCTGTATTCTGATCTGTTATCTATCACACAGTAACTCTGCTGGTCCACATGAAGCAAAGACCTTAAGATAATACATTAAGAAGCTCTTAATCCAGTCATTTAAATACTAAACACCATGTTTAATAAAGGCATTTACATTCTGCACAGACCGTGTCCATTGGATTCTTTTGAAAGGAGACTTTATTAGGAGAATTAAAGCAGAGAGCCGTTAAATGGAAAGACGAATAAATGACTTTATATCAACACTGCTTAAAATCTAGATCAGGAAACTCTCTAAAAATAACTTCAGACTAAATAAAAGCATCAAACTCATCACACATTTCAGTTTTCACTTAAGCGTAAAAGTAATAAATCCTAACGACAGGCCAACAGCTGTTCAAGCCCCTCCAAAATAAAAGCTTCAGTGAAGAATCCCCCCTGTCTGACACTTCCTGGGGGGGGGGGTGATCTAACACAGGACACCAAACTCTAAAAATAACACCCGCCCCCCCCCCAACCACACCTCAGTTTGATTGACAGCCAGCATGTGGCAGCAGGAGAACTGATAGCCCTGCTGCTGATTCCCTTAAAAAGCCATCAGAGGAGCCGATGCTATCAGCGGCTATTCTGGGACGTCCCGTTATAACCTTCAGCTGGAGCCCAATGGAGACCCCTGAAGTCCTCAAAGTGTCTGAAAGGGCTCCTAAATGTGTGTGAGAGGAACTCTGGAGGACTTTTAAAAAAAAAAAAAATCTCACTTACTTGTCTGCACAAGGATGCCTGGGGGGGCCCGGCGGGGGGGCTGCTCTTCAGGAAAGCAAAACTCTCTTTATCCAGAAAATGTAGTTTCACACAATCCGAATGGGAGAAAGGTTGAGCCGTGAAGACGCCCGGTTACTAAAGACAGCAGTTCTACCAGCCGAGGCGTCCAGGCTGGGAACGCTGACTCTGCTCAGGCCGGGCAGCGGGGGGCCGGGGGCTTTATAGCGCAGTGACATCACAGCGGGCGGGGCCTCCCATTGGTCAGCCTGCAGCAGGGACTCATGGGAGCACAGGGGGACGGTTTATGCAACTCATCACACAGCGTATACATAATGCCACATTTACCGTTACAAAACCAGCATTTTCATTATTTCATTGATATTTATTTATGTCCCTTGTTTACCTAGTTGGGTCTAGGGAGTCAAACTGGGATTAAAATAGTTGTATGAATATATTACAGCGTGTGTGAGTCCTCTAACAATATAATATTAATAATTGGATATTTATATACAAGTTAAGACATTTTACTTTCTCTAAACGAAGCTGAAAGAACTCGTGTACGTTAACCACTGAACCCTGACTACAGTTTTAGAACATTTTAAAGCACTTTCAAAACAAAAGATTGTCATGAAGTAACATGTAGAAAAGAGGATGTTCATTCAGAGATATTAAAGCTAAGTGTTAACCAGAGGTTTAAAGCAACTAAGTACATTTATTCAAGTATTATGTACTTTTTTGACATATTTGTACTTTACTTAAGTATTTCTTCATACTTCTACTGCACTACATGAGTACAACTTTAAAATAAATATGAAAAATAACATAAAACTGATCATTTAAGTACTGATAGCTTCAATACATTTATTAAAAAAACGTTTTTAGCACTAATTAAGATTTTAACTGAGAAAATATTAACAAAAGTATGGGAACATTAATTAATAAAACCCACATCAGTGTCCCTAATATGCTGAGTGAACTATTGTCGAGGTTTGATGGATAAAAACATTTTAAAGACAGAAAACTGAAGATAAATACTGTATATGTACCGTTTCCGTTATACAGGTGGACCTAACCTCATTGAAAGACTTTTAAAATATTAATTATATTTGAATGGAGAAAGAGATTGCTTACAGTATCATTGAGTCCACAGACAGAGGGTCAATAGAGGGCTCTCGGTGTAAAACACGACATAAATGGCATTAATAACATTTTTTAGCTTAGCATTGATCAGTCTGTTATCATGTATTAACTACCTCTGAAATGTCAAGATTGACCAATCAGAATCGAGTATTCAACTACGTGTAAATAAGTAACTTTAATGTAAATGTATAATGATAGTTTTCAAACGTTTTTCTTAATAAAAGACAAGACGTTTTACTTTATCTAAATGAAGCTAAAAAAACATGTGTACTTTAACCACTAATCCCTGACTACAGTTTTAGTAGCAGCAACGGTCATTATTTAGCTTAGCATCGGTCTGTTATCAAGTATTAACACAATCTGAAATGTCCAAATTAACCAATCAGAATTGTGTATTAAACTAAACCGTGTAATAACTATCTTTAATGAATAAATCGTCTTACCTGTCAGTTTGTAGGTCTGATAATCAGCCGTTGTTTTCCGAGCTAACTCCATCTGTTAGCTCAGGATTCACTACCTCCAACTTTATATAAAACAGGGGGTTAAAATGTGTTTTAATCCTCCCGTAAAGTTCTTCTGTCGGCCCGGAGGATGAAGCCCTTTCCAACATCCAGCCTGCTCACCTGACAGAAAGCTGTAGGATCCGGAACATATCCTCACATGTAGAATATAATGTTTGATTCTTCCCAAACTTGTCCCCATCGACAGCTCCGTGAAAAATATATATATTTAGAGATTAAACTCTTCATCCATTACAACTGTTACTTTATCCATTAGCTGCTTTACCTGTTGATCCCTTTCAGGTTCAGCCATCTACCCATCACTCTGAGAGCTCGTGAAGTTAGAAAATAACATTGACGGATCAATAAGTCAAACACAAAGCGATCTGAAAACACGAACGGTGTCTCCTCACCTCCACAGTAAGGTAGACAAGGAGCTAGGGACCGTCTGCAAAGTGCAACCCCGAAACATGAGGAAACACACATTAAATCCCAGGTGTTACTGCCGTGTTTGTGTCTCAGGTGTTCCCAAAGAGGAGCTGCAGCCCCACCTCTGTGTGAGACTGTTAACTAGTTTTAACTACTACAATATTTAGGTACTTGAACTTCTACTCCTCTACAGTTCAGAGGTAAATGGTGTACTTTTCCTCCACTACATGTATTTAATACCTTTAGTTACTCTACAGATCTGGATGAATGATGTGAAATATAATCAAGTGTTAAATCAGACTTTAGTTCCACCTGGAGTAAATTCACAAGCTACCCTGCAGTATACAAAGTCATTCAAACTAGCTGCACCTTTAACAGCTTCTTTTTTTTCACAATATGTTTATTGGTATTTTCTTATTGAACAACAAAGTACATCACAAACACATACACACATACACGCATACACACACCCTCACATTGCACCAGTATTAAAAGCATAGGCCTACCTGTACAAATAAAATAAATAAAACAGAAATCATTTCACAGTTTCTTTTCAGAGGCAGTCCACATTCCCGTCCCTCACAATGTGCATACGGCTCCCAGAGCTGAACAAAGCCCTTAGCGATGTAAGTCAGTCTTTCTAGACCAACACTTCCAGAAAGTTCCTTCAACCAAATCCGAAGCGATAGCCCTCCTGGCTTGAAGAAGGCCAAAATCCAGAAGCTTGGTTTGTTTTGAAGTCTGTTTGAAGTCCTTTGGAAATATTCCAAGTACACAAAGTTTGACGTTCAAAGGGACATTAATGTTAAACATCTCTGACAGACACCTAATAACATCCTTCCAGAAGATTTGAATTTGTGGACATTCCCAAAGACAATGAAATCAAGTTCCTTTCTCATCCAAACACTTAGAGCAGACATCTGGAATATTGTCAGACATATGATGAAGTTTGACAGGAGTTATGTACATTCTCATTAACCATTTATACTGAAGTCATTTGAACCTAGTATTTATTGTCTGACTTTGTGCTTGTAGGCAAGCAGCATTCTTCCTCATCAATATCCTCTTTTATATCCGTTTTCCATGCACTTCATTTATTTAATGCTGATTCAGTGTCAAATGCAACCATCATGTTGTAGAATTTAGATACTAGGCCCTTTCCTTACAAATGTGCAAGTGTTATTTCCTCAAGTTTCGATAAAGGTGGTACAGACATTATCTGTTTATGTTTTGATGACATGTAACTTTTTAACTGTAAATATTTAAAAAAGAGCTTTTAGGGATTTGATCATAGGTGCTCATTGCCCCAAACAGGAGTACATTGAGACAGCGTAGGTGTGTCGCCTACGTGTTTGTGTGCAGCATACCAAACTGAGATCGTGTTCTTAAGAAAAGGGTTTTTTGTACGTTTCTTCAATGTCTTAATATCTGAAGAGTAAAGATACTTTTGTGATGTCAGATCTGGATATGGAGTTGATGTCTGCTCTATGTTTACCCAAGTCGGGGGTGTTGTACAAAAAGAATATGAAGCTGAGTTTAGTTGGGCAGCCATATAATACCATTTAAGATTAGGGAATTGAAGACCCCCCCTCTCATAAGGTAGGTATAATAGTTTAAGACGGAGTCTGGCTTTTCTGCTGTTCCAGATGAATTGACTAAATAATTTGTTAAGCTTTTCGTAGAACATATTTGGTAGTGGCAATGGAAGCGTTGGAAAATAATATAAAAATGGAGGTAGGATGGTGATTTTTATGATATTTATTCATCCGATCATAGATATAGGCAAGTTGGACCAGCGGCTTAGTTTTTCAGTCACTCCATCTACCAGGGGATCATAATCAGCTGAAACTATGTCTCTGAGTGATTTTAACACCCAAATATCTGAAACCGTCAGTTGTTGTCATAAATGGAGTATCTACTCTGGGACTGTGTCTCTCTTTGTCATTCAGAAACATCAACACTGATTTAGAGTTATTCATTTTGTATCCAGAAAATTCACCAAATTCCTTTATTACGCTCATTAAATTGGGAATACTATGTTTTATATTTATCAAGAAAAATATTATATCATCTGCGTATAAAGAAATGCGATGTTCTATCCCCCCAAGAGTAATGCCTGATCATTCTGTATGTGCTCTAACGGCCATAGCTAAAGGTTCGATTGCTAATGTAAATAGCAGTGGAGACCCTGTCGGGTAGATCTCTCTAAATGAAAGGGGGCCGAGATAGTGTTGTTAGTTAGGATCTCAACGGTTGGGTTTGTGTATAGCAGCTGAATCCATTTCAGAAGGGTTTCACCAAACCCGAATCTTGGAAGTACTTCAAAAAGATAAATCCATTCCATCCTATCAAATGCTTGACACGCATCCACTGAAAGCATTGCTGTGTCCTTCGCGTTATGTTTCTCATGTAGTATATTTAAAACTCTTCTGATGTTGTGAAATCCCCCTCGTTGATCATTGAGGGAGATATTTATCCAATCGTCCAGAAAGAGCTTTGCAAAGTATTTTTGTATCACATCCCATGAAGCTAATTGGTCTGTAAGATGAGCATTCTGCTGGTGGCTTGTTTCATAGCTAATCTCAATGAATCTGGGAGCGTTCCTTTGACAAAAGATTCTTCAAACATATCGAGAAGCGGCTTTACAAGTTGTTTTTTAAATGTTTTATAAAACTCTATGGGAAACCCGTCCTGTTGATATTCCCTATAGCTTCACAAAGGTCGGCTATTGTCAATGGACTATCTAGTTTTGCTTTTCATCATCTGACAGAGTATGAAACTGTAGCCTATCAAGGACATTGCTCTGAGCTTCCCTGTTTTCTGTGTATTCTGATTTGTATACTGATTTATAAAAGTCTCTAAAATGATTATTTATCTCTTTTGGGTCTACAGTTAAGTTTCCAGATACTGATTTTATACCATTCATTATTCTTTCTGCTTGCATTTTCTTTACTCTCCTGGCCAGTAGTCTACCCGCTTGTTCCCCTCGATCGTAGCACGTTTGTTTAGTCCAGGCTTTTTGCCACTCTGTCACTTGTTAACTTCTCGTAACTCTCATGACGGATAGATCACGTCATTGTTCAGGGTCATTGTGACAGTACATTTCAGTCTCTGCTTTCTTCATTTTGTTTCCTAATGTTTGTAATTCTTGATTATGCTGCTTAGTTTTAGAATTTGTAAAACTGATCATTTCTCCTCTTATATAAGCTTTACATGCTTCCCATCTAATGCTGGCTGAAGTTTCATCTGTATTTAGTCCAAAATAATTGTCAATGCAACTTTCCACAAATGTAACAAAGTCTTGAAGTAGATAAACGTGTAACCTCCATCTTGCGTGACGTTCAAACCTAAAGCCTAAATTGATCTCCATAAACTCTGTTGCGTGGTCACTTATTACAATACTACTGTAACCACAACTTTTGACCTTGGACCGAAGCTCCACAGAAATAAAAAAATAACCAATGCGTGAATGAGTTTGATATGAGCTTGAATAGAAGATGCCCTCGTCTCCGGGTTCAAGTTCCTCCAAACTTCACTTAACCTTATATCCTTCATATATCTAATCAGTGTTTTCCTTGTTTGCACATGAGTCATATCAACCTGTACAATTCAAGTCTCCTCCTATAATATAAAGTCCCTCCAAAGCAGACAGAGTTATGAGGGGTTATCCTCATTCGGGCCACGGACACTTATACAATTAATTTATTGTGACAAAATATTGCCTTGGACAATAATATACCTTCCTTGTGGGTCTTGGATAGTTTTTATAAGTTGAAATGGTATCGATTTGTGTACAAGGATAGCCACACCTCGTGCATAAGTACTATGGGAAGCATCAAATACTTGGCCTGGCCACCTTTTGCTCAAATAGTGAATATCTGCAGCGAGTAAATGTGTCTCCTCTAGGCGAGGCAAGGCAAAGCAATTCATTTGTATAGCACAATTCATACAGTGATGCAATTCAAAGTGCTTTACAGGATCAAACAGATAAAACACAATACATCTTTACGATGGTCAGTGAGAAGAAATACAAAAACACACAAAATAATTAAAAGAAAGAAAACCATGTTTAACAGTTCGAAAATTAGAACATTTAAATTTGAAAAGCCATGTTAAAAATAAATGTTTTTAGACCTGATTTAAATTATTCTAAAGTGCATTCTCAGATGTTCTGGGAGTTTGTTCCATGCATTAGGAGCATACATGCTGAAGGCTGCTTCCCCACGCTTTGATCTCACAAAGGGAACAGTGAGCCGGCCTGAAGACCTGAGGGGTCTGCTGGGTTCCTACCGCTGAAGGAGGTCCTTGATATATTTGGGTCCTAGCCCGTTTAGTGCTTTATATGTGTGCAATAACATCTTAAAATCAATTCTCTCACTTACTGGAAGCCAATGCAGCGATCTCAGCACTGGAGTGATGTGGTCTGTTTTCTTTGTCCGGGTTAAGACTCTGGCAGCAGCATTTTGAATTAGTTGGAGTTTACGGAGTGATTTCTTTGTGAGGCCTGTGAAGATGCTGTTGCAGTAGTCGAGCTTGCTAAAGACAAATGCATGGACAAGTTTTTCAAGGTCTTGCTTGGACATAAGGTCTTTAATACGCGAGATATTTTTTAGATGGTAGCAGGCTGATCTGTTGATTGCCCTGATGTGGCTGTTAAAGTTGAGGTCAGAGTCTAAAATTATACCTAAGTTTCTTGCTTGACTTTTCGGTTCGAGTAATAGTGATTCCAGGGCAGTGACTTTAACTCTCTCTTCTTTGGTTCCAAAAACAATTACTTCGGTTTTTTTTGTGTTGAGCTGTAAGAAATTACGGCACATCCAGTCATGTATTTGTTTTAGACATGTGATCAATAAATCAGTAGGACCGTATTCATCTATGGAAAGTGATATGTAGATTTGGGTGTCATCCGCGTAATTATGATATGAAATGTTGTTATTTCTAATTATTTGAGCAAGTGGCAGCATTTACAAATTGAATAGAAGAGGCCCGAGGATCGACCCCTGGGGAACTCCACATGTCATTTTGGTTCTGTCCGATGTACAGCTACCAATTGAAACAAAATACTCTCGGTTTTCAACATAGGATTTAAACCATTTTAGGACAGTGCCAGACAGACCCACACATTTCTCTAGTCTTTCTATTAAAATATTGTGATCTACGGTGTCAAACGCCGCACTGAGGTCCAATAGAACTAAAACTGTGGATTTCCCACAGTCGGGATAGTCGTGTTCTCGACACGACTATCCCGACTGTCTCTAGAAAGACTATTTTAGATTTAAGATATTTGACCCTGTTTAAAACTTGCTTCAATTTAGCCAATTTTCTCATTCCCCGGACGTTCCAGCTTGTAACTTTAATATCCAAACTACTGCCCTGACTTGCTCTCTCCATAGACATTCATCTCAGCATTATAAAGTAACGAAACTGTAAATAATTTTACAAAATGATTAATATGGTGCAAGTGACCCCCCTCCTCCCCCCAAACGAAACACATACACACGCACACACGAACACACCCCAGAACAGGCACACCCTCAACCCTCGCATTTCCCCAACTGAAATGCATACCCTACCCCTGGTGTAGAAACATTGAGGAACGTTGATCCACAATATGCGAGGAGCAACCAGTCAGTGTAACTCGACCCAAGCTCACAAAACAAAACAAAAAATCGGTGCTCAACAACCACACATTTAAACCTTGTCAAGTAATATATCCCTTCCGGACATAACACAATACCATCTAAACATATTAAAACAATATCTGCTGGTCTAATGAAACATAGAAAAGACATATGAACACAATGCCATCCTTATTATATAGGTCTACTCTCGAACAGAATCATATTTCAATGGGCTTTCTCTTAAGAAGGAGAGAGAGAGGAATAAAAGAAACCTCCATATACACACGCGTATAAAGTCAATGTAAATGTTTGCAACTGTAACTCAACTCACAATGCCTGATATCTTCCGATGCAATCTCAAGCTCATTGTGGCCGTGTGATTCCCACACAACACACACCAGAGGCTATTGTTGGATGCTTTTGTAGAACTTTTCGACTTCTTGTGGCGTTGTGAAGAGATTAATCTTGCCGTTGTGTAGCACTCTGAGTTTGCAGGGGTTGTGTTGGAATCCATGGAAGGCGTTGATGTCAACAAACAACTTTGTAACGTGTTAAATCCCCATCGGACCCGGACCGTTTCTGCAGATAAAACCTGCGTGAATGATATCTTGCCCCCGTCATATGTAATGTCTCGACGTCTTGATTCACGGTAGACAAACTCCTTCTCCTGAAACTTTAAGAAGCGGACGATGACCGCTCTGTGTTGGTTGGGTTTCCCCGACGCTAGCGTGCGATGAACCCGCTCCAGAGTGAGAGCCCTGTCAGGTGTCAGCTCCAGCCATCGTGTCAGCATGTCGTTAACGAAGTTGAGGAGTGTTTGTTGGCCCTCGGCTCCTTCTCGTATACCAAACAGCCGTAGATTCTTTCTTCTGCCCCGGTTCTCCAGGTCGTCTGTCTTTGACTCAAGGTAAGCGATACGTTTGTTAACGGAGTCAAGTGCGGCCTCCGTTTTTTCAAGCGTCTTCTCTGCGTGGTGTATGCGGCCTTCGGCCTCGTTAATACGGGTTGAATTGGAAGAAACATCCCGTTTTCATTCTGTTACTTTACTCTCCAATTCAGCCATTGAGGTTGCCACGACAGTCAGACGTGTGTCGATGTTGTGCAACTTTGTTCCGAAGTCCGCCCGTAGTGATTTCAACTCGCTCAAAACGTCAGCTATGTCAGCCATGTTGCTATCTTCTGAGTCGCTCCGTGGACTTGGCGGGGCTGTTTTAATCGACCGACTTCGTCCTTGAGTGAAAATATCGCAAGCCTTGGTCGCAGGAGGGTTTGACATATCAAAGCTGATATTGTGTTAAAATATTTTGCCGTGTAGTGAGGGATTTTGTATAAAAAAAATGTGTGCTGCCATCTTGGTCTCGTCCTCATGACTCCCCTCCTTTACCAGCTTTGAGAACACTTTCATGATCAATCATTATAAAACATATCATATATATTATTCTGAAATGGACCAATCTGCACAACGACTACTTTTACTGTCGCTACTTTAACTATATTTTGATGAGAATACTTTTATACTTTCACTTGAGGAACATTTTGAATGCAGGACTTTTACTGAAACAGAGTATTCCTACACTCTGGTACTTCTACTTTTACTCAAGTACAAGACCTGAGTACTTCTACTTTTACTCAAGTACAAGATCTGAGTACTTCTACTTTTACTCAAGTACAAGACCTGAGTACTTCTACTTTTACTCAAGTACAAGATCTGAGTACTTCTACTTTTACTCAAGTACAAGATCTGAGTACTTCTACTTTTACTCAAGTACAAGATCTGAGTACTTCTACTTTAACTCAAGTACAAGACCTGAGTACTTCTACTTTTACTCAAGTACAAGATCTGAGTACTTCTACTTTTACTCAAGTACAAGACCTGAGTACTTCTACTTTGACTCAAGTACAAGATCTGAGTACTTCTACTTTTACTCAAGTACAAGATCTGAGTACTTCTACTTTTACATTACACATTTTTGAACTTTCAAAATAAAAACTCTCGCAAACTGGAAATGTTTTCAAATCCTTGTAGCTACTGTTCAATGTTCACACGTTCACCTGATTAAGTTATGAGATAAAACGTTATTTGCTGTTAAAACCTGTTGAATGATTAAATAAATAACAACAAGACTGATTTATGTTTTTATTTTCAAGAAACACATCCTGTGAGAAACCAAGAGATGAAATCAACTGAACCAGAACGAGATGTGAACCACATGCTGTTTGACTTCCCTTCCCTTTCACATATGATGGAGTTCACATGAAGACATTCTGACAGCTTACTTTAGAATGGAGAGAAACTGAATGGAAATATCATTTATCACACCAACTCTGTATTCCTCAGTTCAAGATGAAACCAGCTGAATCTTTTCAAATGACCAATTATAATCATTTTAAACATGTGCACATAATTATAGACCAAAGCTAAGGCATTTTAATTTATTTGAGTCATTAAGGAAGAACTCGGTTGATCGGGGACTTGAACCAGTGACCCTCCGGTTCCCAAACTAACTGATTGAATAAAATAAATATTAAAATCATATTTGTCTCTACTTTAAAGAGTTCTCTCCTGCTGATGTTCAGGTGTATATCAGTATGTAGTGTCTCTACTTTAAAGAGTCCTCTCCTGCTGATGTTCAGGTATATATCAGTATGTAGTGTCTCTACTTTAAAGAGTCCTCTCCTGCTGATGTTCAGGTGTATATCAGTATGTAGTGTCTCTACTTTAAAGAGTCCTCTCCTGCTGATGTTCAGGTGTATATCAGTATGTAGTGTCTCTACTTTAAAGAGTTCTCTCCTGCTGATGTTCAGGTGTATATCAGTATGTAGTGTCTCTACTTTAAAGAGTCCTCTCCTGCTGATGTTCAGGTGTATATCAGTATGTAGTGTCTCTACTTTAAAGAGTCCTCTCCTGTTGATGTTCAGGTGTATATCAGTATGTAGTGTCTCTACTTTAAAGAGTCCTCTCCTGCTGATGTTCAGGTGTATATCAGTATGTAGTGTCTCTACTTTAAAGAGTCCTCTCCTGCTGATGTTCAGGTGTATATCAGTATGTAGTGTCTCTACTTTAAAGAGTCCTCTCCTGCTGATGTTCAGGTGTATATCAGTATGTAGTGTCTCTACTTTAAAGAGTCCTCTCCTGCTGATGTTCAGGTGGATATCAGTATGTAGTGTCTCTACTTTAAAGAGTCCTCTCCTGCTGATGTTCAGGTGTATATCAGTATGTAGTGTCTCTACTTTAAAGAGTCCTCTCCTGCTGATGTTCAGGTGTATATCAGTATGTAGTGTCTCTACTTTAAAGAGTCCTCTCCTGCTGATGTTCAGGTGGATATCAGTATGTAGTGTCTCTACTTTAAAGAGTCCTCTCCTGCTGATGTTCAGGTGGATATCAGTATGTAGTGTCTCTACTTTAAAGAGTCCTCTCCTGCTGATGTTCAGGTGTATATCAGTATGTAGTGTCCAATGTAAGTGGGAATTTTAGCCTTTGGAGACCATTTACATTCACAACAACCTATATAACACACTACAGGAGAGGGAAACACCTTTTGAGAAGTTCAGGTTTTGAAAGTCGTTAAGTTCCCGCAGTGGAAAACAGATGTTAAAGTAGAATCAGGTAGAGCAGCCACAGCAGGACGCACAGGGTCCCCAACCAGGACTGCCAGTCCACAGCGAGGACGTCAAAGACTTCAGACATAAGCCACGAATCTCCACTGCTGCTGACGATCTGATCCTGAACCCAGGACTTATCACTGCTGCTGACGACCTGATCCTGAACCCAGGACTTATCACTGCTGCTGACGATCTGATCCTGAACCCAGGACTTATCACTGCTGCTGACGATCTGATCCTGAACCCAGGACTTATCACTGCTGCTGACGATCTCATCCTGAACCCAGGACTTATCACTGCTGCTGACGACCTGATCCTGAACCCAGGACTTATCACTGCTGCTGACGACCTGATCCTGAACCCAGGATGTATCACTGCTGCTGACGATCTGATCCTGAACCCCATCTGAGTGCGACGCCTCCGGGACAAACAGGAAGTGCTTCCCGTTCTCACAGGAAATCACCGCGGTGGCCTCTTCATCTTTACACCTGAAGCGACCATGATGACAGGAAGTCAGACAGCATACACTCTGGGCCTCATGATGAGATCTGTTACTATGAATATCTGCCAGACTGCGTCACCAGAGAGTTGAGGACATTATGAATGATGTGAGGGGCTAGACAAGTGAAATGTTAAGATGATATGATATTGTAATTCAATGTATTTATGTAGTAACTGTGCACACAAACAAAATAAGCTATTACAGGACTCAGGGAACACACAGTTAACGAGCACACTTGTGTTAATGAGTTATTAATTAGGCTGTTATGTTGTTTTATGCAGGAGTCAAGGTTCGGTGTGAATCCCGTACGGTGTGGGAATACGTTTACATTTGTTTAGATGAAAAAAATAATGATAATAATTCTCAGAATTCTGACTTTCTTGTCGAAACTCCAAAAAAAGGGTTTTGAGAAAAAAAATCGGAATTCTGAGAAAACATTTGAATTGTTCTGATTAATTTCTCTTTCAGAGAAGTCAAAATAATACTTTAGAAATCTGAGACTTTCAGCAAAAAATTATATCATTTTTTTCACACAATTTAGGTTTTTGGAAAAGGCTGGTAGTGCTAACCTCCTCAGATGTTGCTAACCTGCTCACATGTTGCTAACCTCCTCAGATGTTGCTAACAGTATCACATGTTGCTAACAGTATCACATGTTGCTAACAGTATCACATGTTGCTAACAGTATCACATGTTGCTAACAGTATTATGAATGCACCGGACCATGACCCCCAGACCACAACGGCACAAAAACACAATCCGTTTCAGCCCTAATTCCTAAATACTTAAGTAAAAGTGAGAAATCAAACAACCAGTGCTTTAAAGTTATTAATATTATCAAACTGCAATATATAATTTACTCACACATTTAAAGGTAATATTCAAAACTTCAATAATGTCCAGATGTAATTTGTCTTCTACACATGTGACTCACAAATGTGGGGTTTTGAATCCGCTTTCCTGACTTACGTTGGATAAACCACTCGGCTTGTTTGAAACGCAGCACGTTTGAGATTTGACGCCAGAGAATGGAAAACAACTTACCACTAGAATAAAAGCTAACATTAGGAAGTACCTGCTAGCTAATGTTAGTGCAACTTCTTCTATAAAGCAGGGCTATGTAGCTTGTTAGCATGATATCTTTTTCCACCTCTTCTGCTTTAGATATTTTTTTAGTTTTTACTAGGACTATAACTGTGCGTGTTCAGTAACGAAAACACAACATTACCTAATGGCAATCTGTTAGGGACATTGCCTCTAGATTAGAAATATTAGGTGCCTCGAGGTGAGTTGTGTAGTTAATCATCTTAAAAAGCGTGTGTGTTATTGTGGAGCTGGTTATTTGCTACCCACCAGGTCAGCGTGGGCTCGGGGAGTGCCATCACCTCCACCTCTAGAGTCACCGGAGAGCCCTCCATGACGGTGGCTCTAGAAAGAGGCCTGGTGAAGCAGGGAGGGCCCGGGTGAGAGGCTTTTCCCTGGGGAAGAGACTCTGCCTGGGCCTGGGGAACAGGAGCAGGAAGGGAAGGCCCCTGGATCTGAGGAGTAAGCCTGATCTCCTCGCGGATGGTCATTGGCTGACAAATGGTTGGGTCTTGGTCTGGCGTTAGTAGATGGGGTGGAGAGGAAAGGGGGGTGACATGCAGATGAGCCAAAGCTTGTGGTTCAGGCTGAGGAAGAGGAGGAGCAGCGGGGGTTATGCCAGGGTCATGCACACACTGCTGGGTACAGCTGGAGGTCAAGGGCTCATGGAGGGAGTAGACTGTCTGGTGCTTGTTGCTGAATGTATTGCTGATGCTGTTTGGCTCAGGGATATTGGAGGCATGGACCTCAGGTACACCTGAACCACCCTGGGATAAGGTGCTTTCTTTCTGGGACCTGAATTTGCTGCTAACTTGTGTCAAGGTGCAATGACTGTTTGAAGGGGAAGGCTGGCAGTACACAGTATCTTTGACAGTTTTGCTGCTTTGGGGCATGGAGTCTGATAATGCTTCTTTGCTGGTTTGGGAGGAAGGTACATCCTGATCAAGGCCACTCCCAGAGTCCAGGGACGATATTGAAAGATTGCTGTTTTGAGGGAGGGTTGTGTTGGTTTGGAGGCCAGTTTTACAGGATTGAAGGATTCCAGTGTCTTGGATTCTGTCTTGGTGGAGAAGAGGGAGGCTGGAGCTATGAGCAAACTCTTTGTCCGGATTGATTACAGGCAAGGTCTTGAACTGTTCTTGCTGAGACCTGAGATTGCTACTAGACTGTTTCAAGGTATAATTCTTTAAAGATGAGGACTGGCAGTATACAATTTGTTTGCTGTTTTTAGACATGGAGGATTCTTCTTTGCTGGTTTGGGAGGAAGGTACATCCTGATCAAGGCCACTCCAAGAGTCCAGGGACGACACTGAAAGATTGCTGTTTTCAGGGAGGATTGTGTTGGTTTTGAGGCAAGTCTCACAGGATTTAAGGAGTCCAGTGTTTTTATGGAGAGTAGGCATGATAGGGCTAAGAGCAAACGCTTTGCCCGGACCGATTTCAGGCAAGGTCTTGAACTGTTCTTGCTTAGGCCTGAAATTGCTGCTAGACTGTGTCAAGGTGCAATGACTGTCCGAAGGTTCACCAAAGGGGGCACTGATGAAACTGTCCCTTTGTTGTTTGGAGACTGCGTCGACAGTGTCCGGAAAATACTGTAACAAACGGTTCTTTTGACAAATTAAGGTTTTGATTTGAGGGAAAGTAGTGTTGATTTTGAGGAACCTAGTTTCTTGGGAAGGGGTTTTGTCCTTGTGGCAATCAGGGTCTGGACCATTAAACGCCTCAGGAATGCAGCTGGACTGGGGGAGCTTGGCAGGGATGTGGTTGAGTTCTGCAACCTGGGGATCAGTCTGTAGCAGGGTTCCATCAGTTTGGGTGATCATACTCGGTGAACCTGTTCTCCTTTGAGGCTGGTTGTACTGACTTACATGCTCCTTTAGTACTGGTTCAGTTTTTGAGGGGCTCCTCTTATCAGGGACTTCATTGTCTTTCTTGGAACAACTGTCTGAAGAGTTACCATTGTCGAGTGAGTTGGATACTGAGGGGAAGCTCGGTTCAGGGCCGCCCAGACAGACGTTGGCAGTGCTGGTCTTTTTAGTCTTCAGGATGCTGCACAGAGTGCTGGT
This sequence comes from Trematomus bernacchii, assembly GCF_902827165.1. Taxonomy (NCBI): domain Eukaryota; kingdom Metazoa; phylum Chordata; class Actinopteri; order Perciformes; family Nototheniidae; genus Trematomus; species Trematomus bernacchii. The sequence goes on from NW_022987702.1 coordinate 413,095, forward strand.
GAACAGGGTTGGAGCAGGAACTGTTAATGGACTCTGCACAAACGAACTGGACTCTGATCTGAACCTGTAACACAAAACGGGATCAAACTCATACCAACACATTTTTATTGTTCAGATGTGGACTGGGACTTTGGTGAGGCAAGGCAAGGCAAGGCAAGTTTATTTATATAGCACCTTTCAACACAAGGCAATTCAAAGTGCTTTACAAAAAATGAAAGACATTAAGAAAATGGCATTTAAAATCAGTCATTAAAAAGAAAAGATAATAAAATAAACATTAAAAGAAAAAATACATGGACTTTGGTGACATGCGGCCTGTCCTACACCACCATAGAGCTGCTGGAATTAGTCTCAAAACCCAGGAATGAGTCAGCATTTTTGCCCTTTCTGTACCCTCATGACGAAATCAATGGGTTTGTGGTTGGGTTTTTTGTTCATCAAAAGTTAAAGAGATTTTCACATTTTGTTCTATGTAAAATATGTCTTGTTGGGAATACAAAGGATTCTTGTTATTTCCTGAGAATGAAACTAATACAGACCTGGAGCTGCTGTGACGGCTGGTTGGAGGAGTTGGACAGCTGTCTGTCCGGCTGGACTGTCTGTGTTGTCGGACTGCACCAGTACCAGTACCAGAACCAGTACCAGTACCAGTACCAGTACCAGAACCAGTACCAGTACCAGTACCAGAACCAGAACCAGAACCAGTACCAGTGCCGCTGCGCTCTGACTGGCGGCTGTACTGGTTAGTGTGGACGCTGTGGGAGCTGAAACAGTAGCCCTCCTCAACGTCTGATTGAACCATGATGGACTCTGGAGTCTCTGCCAGCGGCGGTAGGGAAATGTCGTCAGGTGACGCACAATCGTACTCGTCATTGGAGAGAGAATCTTCCATCATCACGTCGTGAAGCTCCGCCTCCGACAGGCTGCCTCTTGATGCATCCTGGGTAAATAACAATTAAGTATTTGTGCATTTAGCAAGTGTCTTTGTCCGATAAATATATGACTTCATTTATAGTGTTGTACCCTTTCTCAAATTCACTCACTGAAGTGGCTAGCATTGAAGCTAAGCTAACAATAGAGCGAAGAGAAGTCGAGCAATAAAACAAACAATCATTTTAAAAATACAAATTACAATAAACAGTAATACTATGAGGAGCATACAAAAAACATGGGTTTCAAACAGTGTCAACATCAAACAGCAGAGACTTCTTTCTCATGATTAGATTTCAGGCTAGTTTTACCACCCTCAAATCTTAAATATAACCCAAGGAATGGATATCATTTGAATATCATCTATGTATGCGTTCAAACATAAATCTGTTTTCATAAATATAATTTTTCATTAGATGGAAAATGAAGGAGGATCTAAATATGATCCCTGTGGGACACCACATGTCAAATGACCTTCCCGAACTCCCTCTGGATGTCAGAAAACGACGGGCCAGTCACAGAGGGCGAGGGCGTGGCCTCCGTGGCGGAAGGCTGTGATTGGTTGTGTATGTTGCGGACTCGTCGGTTGGTATCCAATGGGGAGCAGGGGAAGTTGAAGGTGTGGGTGGAACAGTATGAGGAGGTGGCCCTAAAGGAAAGCAACATCAACCTTTATTTCTACAGTTCAGGGATGCAAACAGACACGTTGTTTTTTGTTTTATTTACATTTAAATTTGATTTCAAATATTTGTATATCATGGTGAGTCGTGAGGAATTATTAAATGTTTTCTACTTGCACATAAATTATCATAATTTGTCCTAAAATGAAAAACAAAGAGGAACTGAAACGGATCCCTGGGGGACACCATATCACTTCGTTTTTATCTAAAGCTATTTAAAAAATATATATATTTGCTGTTCAATGTTTTTGAAAATATCCCGACATCTTTTGATAAAGAAGCTGTAAATTGTAATGTATTTTGTGGGGTTTTTGCGCTATTTCAGCGTACCTGCTCTCCGTCTGTCTCTCTGCATCCAGACTGCAGCTCTTTTGTAACGGAGGCTTCCGATTGGCTGCGATCTGCCTCTTCACTGGAACCTCCTTCCCACCCTGCTCGGCGGTCAGTTCGGGGGTGTGGCCGGTCTCCTTTAGCTCGTGCTGTAAACATTTAGGAGACCTTACAGCCATCATTTTGACAGCAGATTGACAGGTGACATTTTAATCAAAACAAAAGCAAGTAATGAGTCCTAAACTGACTCATTGCCTCATACCTGCACCAGTGTTTTGGATAATTACTATAAATATGTCATGCATGTCTAACCCTTAACGTAGCTGTCTGATTGTATTTACTGCATTATTGTGTAAATTCTGTTTATCGTATGTTTAATAAATGTTTGTGTGATTATGTTCACCATGTCCGACGCCTCCTGTGAGCGGCGGTTATCTGTCTGCTCCTTCTTCTTCCTCTTCCTCCTGTTTCCCTTCAATGACTTCTCTTTCTTTTCCTCTTCGTCTTCATCTTTCTCTTTGTCTTCCTCTTCCTCTTCCTCCTTCTGTCCGTCGTCCTGCCGGTTTTTAAGACTCTCCATCTGTGATATCAGTGTGCAATAAATGGAAAGGGTTTTTCACAGAATGACTTAATGTGGTCAGCAGACAAGTATTATTTCCCTTTATATGTTACATAGTAGTATGTTAATATTTACTGTGCTTTAGTGGTGGAAAGTACATTTACTCAAGTATACTTACTTTAGTAATTCAGATGTTTTCATATAGAAAATAATATGATGTTTTGTTATACATTAAAGGTGGGGTAGGTAAGTTTGAGAAACCGGCTAGAGATACTCTTGTTATATTCCATGGAATGCTCTTAACATCCCGATAGCAATGAATATCTGAAGTGCTTTGACAAAGAATCCTTAAAAAATATCATCTGTGGAAGCTGTAGTACTGTGAAAAGCACGACCAATCATCTGAGCCGGCCCGGCTAAAATAACTGGATGGCCTACCTGCCTGTCAGCCTTCCATCTGTGCACAAACTTATCTCGTGCCCTCATTGGTCATGTGCGCGTCCGTGTGTGTTGGAGGAGGGGCTCTGTGAGGAAGTGGCAGATTTTCTCCGGTTGTGTATTTTCAAATTCTAGCGATCTCGAGCCGGTTTCTCAAACTTACCTACCCTACCTTTAAATTAGCTAACTGTTTATTGAGGAACGCTGGGCGATTAGATCATTATTCAATTAGCAGATTGAGAAAATATAAATTAGCATCCGTACACATTCAATCATTTTTAACATAAATATTTTTGGGTGCTTTTTATTTTTATTTATTTTTTTGCACTGGGTACTTTAACAATGAATACCTAAAGAATATTTAGATAATTATACTTTTATGTTAATTTTCAAGTATTGTTGCAGTGTGGATTTACGTAGTGATGTCACTATGTTCCTGGAGTAAACCAAGGAGTCCAATGGAGGTGTTTCAGGGGTGTGTGTGGGATTTATCTATCTTTTTGATGTCAGAGTGAAAACAGATCTCTAGAATAAAGTAATATAGTTGTAGTGGCGGCTGTGGCTTAGTGGATAGAGTGCTGGACTTCGAATTAGGGGGTACCAAGTTCGAGTCCCACTGCAGTCAGCATGTCGTTGTGTCCCTGAGCAAGAGACTTCACCCCAAATTGCTCCTGTGGGGATAGTCCACAGTACTGAATCTATGTAAGACGCTTTGGATAAAAGCGTCTAACAAATGACATGTAATGAAAATATAATATATCTTTCAGCCTCGTGTTACCCTCAGTTTGGCCTCCAGCGCCAGCAGCCCGTCACTCAGCGCTCTGATGGACTCCACCATCTCAGAGTGCTTACTGACCGTCTTCTCTATGTAGCGCCGCCCCTCCTCCAGCCCTACACACACACACAATGTTGTTAAAAGAGGGATACATTAAAGAATATCTAAGTAAATAACACCTGTAGGAAGAGAGAACATTTTTGTATTTTATATAATCTCCTATTGTTTTACATGTATTCTTCTTAAATTATAATTTATGATGTACTTACATTTTTTTTAAATACTTTACTTCACATATCCACCAGATATTTGTATTTCTATGTATGCAATTATATGTAAAAACCTACCTAAGTTCTTTTCTCAAACATTTCAATGCAGAACTGTTGACATTAAGCACCTCAACACACTTTGGCACCATGTAATCTATGGATTTGATTGTGTTACGTAATGGAGGAACTCACGATCCCAGGTGTGTGTGCCCTTTCAGAATATGTGTGTGTGCCCTTTCAGAATATGTGTGTGTGCCCTTTCAGAATAAAGGTGTGTGTGCCCTTTCAGAATAAAGGTGTGTGTGCCCTTTCAGAATAAAAGCGTGTGTTCTACCGTGCAGCCGGACAGCGAGCTCAGTGATCTGACTGATCCTCTCCTCCTGCTGAGGGACCGTCGGCCAAACGAACTTCTCAAACTGTCGATGCAGGACGGAGACGGCCTCCGTGCTGCGGCACTCTGAGGAGAACTTCCCGACGCGAGCGATGGTCGATCCGGCGTCATCACACCAGAACTGATACTGGAAATGTGAATGGAGAGAAATGTTTACCTAACAGATATCACCATGAAACTCCCCCACTTCGTTACTGACGTTAACACGGTGATTTTTTACGTTTTAAGTTTTCTGAAATTTTTACATATGCTAATGATGCTAATGCTAACATTTGCTGAATTCAGGATAAATCTCCAGAACAGAAACAGACGAAGTTAGTAAAATAAACAGAATGTAGATTTTTCTTTCCACTTATCTAAAAAGAACATGTTGTGTGAAATGAAACCCTGTGTGCAGGTATCTGACCTCCTCCATGTTGTGTGAAATGAAACCCTGTGTGCAGGTATCTGACCTCCTCCATGGCGGTCTGCAGTCTGCAGGTCATCTCCAGAGTCTTCTGGTGTTCCCCCACGCTTCGCTCTAACTCGCCCATCTGTCTCTGCAGCTCGTTCACCGCGTCCTCCGTCTCCCTGGCAACGCCCCCGTCCCTGACCTCTGAACCCAGACGAGAGGTCGCCCCCACCAGGCGTTTCCTCAGCGCCTGATGGTCAGAAATCTAGGTTATTATTATTTACACCTGAACATCAGCAGGAGAGGACTCTTTAAAGTAGAGACACTACATACTGATATACACCTGAACATCAGCAGGAGAGGACTCTTTAAAGTAGAGACGCTACATACTGATATACACCTGAACATCAGCAGGAGAGGACTCTTTAAAGTAGAGACACTACATACTGATATACACCTGAACATCAGCAGGAGAGGACTCTTTAAAGTAGATACACTACATACTGATATACACCTGAACATCAGCAGGAGAGGACTCTTTAAAGTAGAGACACTACATACTGATACACACCTGAACATCAGCAGGAGAGGACTCTTTAAAGTAGAGACGCTACATACTGATATACACCTGAACATCAGCAGGAGGGGACTCTTTAAAGTAGAGACACTACATACTGATATACACCTGAACATCAGCAGGAGAGGACTCTTTAAAGTAGAGACACTACATACTGATATACACCTGAACATCAGCAGGAGAGGACTCTTTAAAGTAGAGACACTACATACTGATATACACCTGAACATCAGCAGGAGAGGACTCTTTAAAGTAGAGACACTACATACTGATATACACCTGAACATCAGCAGGAGAGGACTCTTTAAAGTAGAGACACTACATACTGATATACACCTGAACATCAGCAGGAGAGGACTCTTTAAAGTAGAGACACTACATACTGATATATACCTGAACATCAGCAGGAGAGGACTCTTTAAAGTAGAGACACTACATACTGATATACACCTGAACATCAGCAGGAGAGGACTCTTTAAAGTAGAGACACTACATACTGATATACACCTGAACATCAGCAGGAGAGGACTCTTTAAAGTAGAGACACTACATACTGATATACACCTGAACATCAGCAGGAGAGGACTCTTTAAAGGAGAGACACTACATACTGATATACACCTGAACATCAGCAGGAGAGGACTCTTTAAAGTAGAGACACTACATACTGATATACACCTGAACATCAGCAGGAGAGGACTCTTTAAAGTAGAGACACTACATACTGATATACACCTGAACATCAGCAGGAGAGGACTCTTTAAAGTGTACCTGCAGCTTCTCCTCGTACAGCTCCACCTGCTGCAGCTGGTTTCTCGCTGCCTTCATGTTCCTCGTCCTGTCGTTCCTCTTCAGATAGTTGAACCTCAGGTTACTGAAACGCTTCTTCAGCTCCTTGAAGGACTCACGAAGCTGAAAAATGAAAATTAGACATATTTATAATAATAATAATACATGGGATTTATATAGCACTTTTCCTAATGCTCAAAGACGCTTAACAAGACATGATGCCAGACCGACTTATAATGACTCGTTAGGTTACAGCTAAATAGCTCATTGTCAAAGAGGCAATGTTAGCCTTGCAAGCATCATAGTCAGGCCACCTGGTATATCTCTACAGCTATTGGATGGATTACTAAACCGTTGTGTAAGACGTTCCTGTTTCCCAGAGGATGAATCTTACTGACTTTGGCTAACACCTTGATATCCCCTCTAGCGCCACCATGAGGTTCAGAACTCTTCAATTACACAAATGAGCCAAAACACAAGCAGATGAAGAAACATCTTCCCCAGCTTCAGGAAACACGTGCAGCGTTTAGGAAAACTGTCTCTGTTGTTGGAAACGTACCTAGAGGTTTTATCCACTTATTTGAACAATGTGATCACATGACTCTGATGTCCCTGCAGACCCTGAGGCTGATGGGAAATGTGTGATATTGGGCTGTATGAATACAATTAGATTGATTTGTGTAAAACAGCTCAGTGGTTGAAGCTGCTCTGGGGTTCATCCTCCCCCCCCCTGCGGTTCCTCTACTCGTCATTCCTTAAAAACAACATACTTTCACCAGTGTGACATTTCACTGGAGTTACTGGTGTGACTGGTTGCTGCTGTGTCATTAAGCAGCTGCTTTTTAAGGTATGGAGAGGGGGGGGATCAGAAATACAGGCAGAGTCAGCCAATGGGTATTTCCCAGCATGCACCTGGTCCTGAAGTGGCAGCTGCACACACACACACACACACACACATGCACGCACGCACACAAACACACATGGAGACAGACACACACACACACACACACACACAAACAAACACACACACAGACACAAACACACACACACACACTCACACACATATGCAGACACACACACATACACACACTCTCTCACACACACACATACACACACTCTCTCACACACACACACAAACACACAGACACACACTCACTCACACACACTCACACACACTTACACACACACAAACACACACACAGACACACACTCACTCACACACACTCACACACTCACACACACAAACACACAGACACAGACAAACACTCACACACACACACACACACACACTCACACACATATGCAGACACACACACACACACACACACACACACATACACACACTCTCTCACACACACACACACACACTCACACACACTCACACACACTCACACACACAAACACACAGACACACACACACACACACACACACACACACACTCACACACATATACAGACACACACACAGACACAGACACACACACACACACACACACACACACACACACACACACACACACACACACACACACACACACACACACACACACACACACACACACTAATGGGGTAAGTATTGATTTGTTCACCTGCTGCAATGTACTGATAACATTAAGGATGTACTTAATGTGTAATGTTTATGAACTCTATTCTGTGTGTGTGTTCATGTTGTGCTGGGTAATTAATGTTTTATAAAATAGTGCTTTGTTTTCACAGGTTTCCACAGCGCTCTCATCGTCCTGACTCCATGACCATCACCTCTCTGTGAAATATCTGGAGATCCTCCCGGTGGTTTAGAGATATCTTCCAGGTAACGTTTGGTGTTTTATTCTTCCTAACTCCTAACTCCTTGACTCCTTCACTCCTTGACTCCAAACTCCTGACTCCTTGACTCCTTGACTCCCCCACCCTGAGGTTAGAGAATCAGCCCGACCTCTTTAGTGATTTAAACGTCTTCACCTCGCTGTGTCTCAGCTGTTCTGAGCTGACAGATCTTCTGACAGCTGTTCCTCCTCCCTCTGGATTTAAATCCCCCCAGCTCTAAAAATAAACTCATCAGAACTCCCCCCGTCCATCAACACCAGCTCTCACAGCTCTGACTGAAGAGCAGATAATGGACGAGGAAGGGGGGGAAACTATTTTAGGGAAAGTGTCTCATCCATAACATTCCTGCACACATGCCTGTTCCCCAGAGGATGCACCCTACTGTCCTTCTGTGGTCTTGAACTCTAGTTTCCATGCAATGTAGTTTAATAACTTCTCCTCCAGCGCCACCATGAGGTCAGTGACTGTGACTGTGAAGGGAATGTCATTAGCAATAAAGTTTTAAAGCTTTAGATAATTCTGTGGGTTTTTATTCGCATAGTTTCTGAAGCTACAGTTTCTCCGGCGTTTGAACCGTCGTAGAAAACAGAATACAATTCAGTGAGCGTCTTCATGGCTCCAATCAAATCTAAAAGTGTCGGCTGACTGCAGATTATATTTAGACCAAATAAAACCCAGAGGGGCTGGACTCCAGGGCCAGGGGCTGGTACGGAAGCTAAATAAATCAAATCAAATCAAATCAGGTTTTATTTATATAGCACATTTAAAAGCGATTTTTGGTCGAGCCAAAGTACTGTACATGTAATAAAAACACATTACTACAATCACAATAATCGACAATAAATTACAACAGATATATCTTAAAAACAAAATAAAAATAAAACACACGGAAAAGTCAGGAGTCGTGCTCCGCTCTAACTAGAAAGCCAGAGAGAAGAAGTGTGTTTTTAGTTTAGAATTAAAAACCCCTAGGGTCTGGGCCGACCTCACATGGAGGGGCAGAGTGTTCCAGAGCCTCGGGCCAGCTGCTGCGAAGGCTCGGTGCCCTCGGGTTTTGAGCCTGGTCTTGGCTAATAAATAATAACACAATTAAGTCTGCACAATTAAGTCTGCACAATTAAAGATTAGGTTTTATACTAGGGAACTTTAAAACATGAGATATTACTTTAATTTAAATTTAAAACATACATTCACAAAAAGATGCAGAATTAATGAAAATAGATATTACGCTATTGTGGAATTGTCTTGTATTGACAGAATATTATTATTTTAATACTATTTTAATCTTTTGTAAACAGAAAAAGTTGCTGTTTATGACCTGTGTTCCTAACAAAACATTTGAGTAATAAAAAACTAAATAGACTCACCTGGTTGATGTCGTCGTTGAGCAGCCGCTCTCTGCGGAGTTTCTCCTCACGACGAGATGCTTCCTTCAGCCACGAGACACAGAGAGAGTCCAGAGAGACGAGCCGGGCCTCCAGCTGGTCCACGTGGAAACTGGTCCAACCCTGACAGAGAGGAACAGGAAAGCAGCATGGAAAGGAAATACTCCAGCTAAGCACAACTATAACTCAAACTGGTAGTAACTCAAACTGGTAGTAACTCAAACTGGTAGTAACTCAAACTGGTAGTAACTCATACTGGTAGTAACTCAAACTGGTAGTAACTCACTGAAACTGGTAGTAACTCAAACTGGTAGTAACTCAAACTGGTAGTAACTCAAACTGGTAGTAACTCAAACTGGTAGTAACTGAAACTAGTAGTAACTCAAACTGGTAGTAACTCAAACTGGTAGTAACTCAAACTGGTAGTAACTCAAACTAGTAGTAACTCAAACTGGTAGTAACTCAAACTGGCAGTAACTCAAACTGGTAGTAACTCAAACTGGTAGTAACTCAAACTGGCAGTAACTCAAACTGGTAGTAACTCAAACTGGCTGTAACTCAAACTGGTAGTAACTCAAACTGGCAGTAACTGTACTGACGGTGGAGCTGACGGAGGTGCAGATGTCGCTCTTCAGTGTTGAAGCGGTTTTGAACAGACTCTGGATCTGCTGCTGTTCCTCGCTGGATCCACAGGAACCAGTTAAAGTCTGGATCAGCGCCTCCAGCTGGACCCAAAGAAAACAACACTTTGATAAGTACCTGCAGGCTTCCTGTCAGAACCACTTCCTGTCAGAACCACTTCCTGCCGCACGGACCTGTCTGGATGTGAGGTGGAAGCTGCTGGTCCGGTCCAGGATGGACTCGCTCTGACGGATCTTCTTCTTCACTTTCTCCTGGAGCTTCAGCAGCTCTGACAGGTCTTCCTCCTCCACTGGTCCTTCCTCCTCCTCATCCTCCTCCTCCCCCAGACCCTCCTGGACTCCTCTCAGAGTCTCCCAGCTCTTCAACATGAACTCCACCTCAGCGTCCAGTTGCTGGAGGAAAGAAGAAAGAAACACCTTCCCAGTTCAGTCATGAGCCCCATAGGTCCCTGCAGAACTAAAGTCCATGTAGTCCTTTGGTTCTCTATGTTGCTTCAGTTTAAAATCAGTGGACTCACGGTAAAGTGTGGACGGGCCTGGCTGAAGCGCTCCAGCAGCTTGGAGGTCTGCAGGTCTGAACCCAGATCCATCAGAGAGCAGGAGTCCAGCATCTCAGAGACACAGTTCAGGTCCTGCAGGGTCTGGAACAACCAGCAAGGGTTATGGAGAGTACATTTACCCCAGTACCGGACCTAAGACCAGGACCGGATCTAAGACCAGTACCGGATCTAAGACCAGTACCGGACCTAAGACCAGTACCGGACCTAAAACCAGGACCGGACCTAAGACCAGTACCGGACCTAAGACCAGGACCGGACCTAAGACCAGGACCGGATCTAAGACCAGGACCGGACCTAAGACCAGTACCGGACCTAAAACCAGTACCGGACCTAAAACCAGGACCGGACCTAAGACCAGGACCGCACCTAAAACCAGTACCGGACCTAAAACCAGGACCGGACCTAAGACCAGGACCGGACCTAAGACCAGTACCGGACCTAAAACCAGTACCGGACCTAAAACCAGTACCGGACCTAAAACCAGGACCGGACCTGAGACCAGTACCGGACCTAAAACCAGGACCGGATCTAAAACCAGAACCGGACCTAAGACCAGTACCGGACCTAAAACCAGGACCGGACCTAAGACCAGTACCGGATCTAAAACCAGGACCGGACCTAAGACCAGTACCGCCATGCTCTCTGGTGGGACTATCTTCTATAACACAGACAGTGGCAGAACTTCAGTGTTAGTATTATTAGATCTCAGTGCTGCATTTGACACTGTTGACCACAACATATTACTAGACCGACTAGAAAACTGGGTGGGACTTTCGGCAACAGTTCTAAATTGGTTTGAGTCCTACTTAAAGGACAGAAAAAACTTTATTTCTATAGGTAAATACACATCTGAGTTGACAAATATGACATGTGGGGTACCTCAAGGCTCCATCTTGGGGCCTCTTCTCTTTAACATCTACATGCTACCACTGGCTCAGATAATGAAAAACAACAAAATAAGTTACCATAGCTATGCGGATGACACACAAATTTACGTAACAATTTCACCAGGAGATTATGCTCCAATTCAAACACTGAGTAAGTGCATTGAACAAATCAATGACTGGATGTGTCAGAACTTTCTCCAATTAAACAAAGATAAAACTGAGGTAATGGTTTTTGGAGCCAAGGCAGAACGTATAAAAGTTAGCGCTGAGCTTCAGTCTGCAATGTTCAAAACAACAGATAAAGCCAGAAATCTAGGTGTAGTCATGGACTCTGACCTGAGTTTCAACAGTCACATTAAAACAGTTACTAAATCAGCCTACTATCACCTAAAGAACATATCTAGGATTAAAAGACTAATGTCACAGCAGGATTTGGAAAAACTTGTCCATGCTTTTATCTTCAGTAGACTCGACTACTGTAATGGTGTCTTTATAGGTCTCACAAAAAAATCTATTAGAAAGCTGCAGCTAATTCAGAACGCCGCTGCTCGAGTCCTCACTAACACTAAGAAAGTGGATCACATCACTCCTGTTCTGAAGTCCTTACACTGGTTCCTCACTAACACTAAGAAAGTGGATCACATCACTCCTGTTCTGAAGTCCTTACACTGGCTTCCTGTGTGTCAAAGAATAGATTTCAAAATATTGTTGCTGGTTTATAAAGCTTTGAATGGTTTAGGCCCAAAATACATGTCTGACCTCCTGCTAAATTATGAACCATCCAGAACCCTCAGGTCTTCAGGGACTGGTCAGCTTTCTGTCCCCAGAGTCAGAACTAAACATGGTAAAGCAGCGTTCAGTTATTATGCTCCAAATATCTGGAACAAACTCCCAGAAACCTGCAGGTCCGCTGCAACTCTTACTACTTTTAAATCCAGGCTGAAGACTTTTCTTTTTGCCGCTGCTTTTAATTGAACTATTCACATCTGAAACTGCACTGTAACTTTTAACTTTTATCCATGTATTTTTTCTTTTAATGTTTATTTTATTATCTTTCCTTTTTAATGACTGATTTTAAATGCCATTTTTAAAATGTCTTCCATTTTTGTAAAGCACTTTGAATTACCTTGTGTTGAAAGGTGCTATATAAATAAACTTGCCTTGCCTTGCCTTGCCTTGCCTATAAATCCCATTCGGAGGAGAATCTGAACCCTTTTGTTGCTTCTTATCTCCCCATCTTTTTAGTGTAATCCTGAATAAAGTCAAAATAAAGTTTAATATTGAGATTAAAGTCCTTAATGTTGAATAGAAACTGGAGTTGTTGAGATACCCTGCAGGGTTCAGACTACAGCAGTACCTTGTCCAGTCTCTCCCTGTACTTCCTGCAGTAATCTCTCTGCTCCTGGACCTGGATTATCCGCTGACTCCTCATGTCGTTCACTTCCTGTTCTGTTCTGCCGAGCCGCTCCAGCGTCTCCTGAACCACCGACTGCAGGTTCAACGCTGATCCAGACACCTGACAAACACATATGTTTATATCAAACTACAGCGTTCTGCATGATTCACAGAGTCACAGTTTAATGTAATCTCACCATGTTAGCTGTTTGGAGGAAGCTGTTCCCCAGTTCCTGACAGGAGAGGAAATTCTGCAGCGTTTTCTCCCAGCCGGAGTCAAACTGCTTCCTGTTCTTCACTGCCGACCTGCAGCTACTGGCTTCCTCTTCCTCTGGTCTCTTTCTGTAGAGCTCCTGAAGTTCTTCCATCTCGTCCTCCACCTGGGGGAGAGGATTGAAGCTATAGAGGAACTACAGCACAGTCACATGACTTCACGTCACCACCGCTAAGCTAAAGGTGGCTAATGTTGGGCTATAAAGGAACTACAGTACGGTCACATGACTTCACGTCACCACCGCTAAGCTAAAGGTGGCTAATGTTGGGCTATAAAGGAACTACAGCACGGTCACATGACTTCACGTCACCACCGCTAAGCTAAAGGTGGCTAATGTTGGGCTATAAAGGAACTACAGCACGGTCACATGACTTCACGTCACCACCGCTAAGCTAAAGGTGGCTAATGTTGGGCTATAAAGGAACTACAGCACGGTCACATGGCTTCACGTCACCACCGCTAAGCTAAAGGAGGCTAATGTTGGGCTATAAAGGAACTACAGCACGGTCACATGACTTCACGTCACCACCGCTAAGCTAAAGGTGGCTAATGTTGGGCTATAAAGGAACTACAGCACGGTCACATGACTTCACGTCACAACCGCTAAGCTAAAGGTGGCTAATGTTGGGCTATAAAGGAACTACAGCACGGTCACATGACTACACGTCACCACCGCTAAGCTAAAGGAGGCTAATGTTGGGCTATAAAGGAACTACAGCACGGTCACATGACTTCACGTCACAACCGCTAAGCTAAAGGTGGCTAATGTTGGGCTATAAAGGAACTACAGCACGGTCACATGACTACACGTCACCACCGCTAAGCTAAAGGTGGCTAATGTTGGGCTATAAAGGAACTACAGCACGGTCACATGACTTCACGTCACCACCGCTAAGCTAAAGGTGGCTAATGTTGGGCTATAAAGGAACTACAGCACGGTCACATGACTTCACGTCACAACCGCTAAGCTAAAGGTGGCTAATGTTGGGCTATAAAGGAACTACAGCACGGTCAGGCAGGTCGAAAAGTACCTCGCAGAAAAGAAACTAATCTATGAATTTCAATCTGGCTTTAGAACATCCCACTCCACTGACACATGCCTTCTTTATTTGACCGACCACATCAAACAAGAGGTGGACGAGGGTAAATACTGCGGCATGGTGATGCTGGACCTACAAAAGGCTTTCGACACTGTCAATCACCCCATTCTGATTGACAAGCTAAAAGCAATTGGTTTTGATAAACTATCGGTGAGCTGGATGCAATCCTACCTGGAGGGGAGAGAACAGATGGTGGAGGTAAACGGTACTCTGTCCCCCCCCCCTCCCAGTGAGCTGTGGTGTTCCACAAGGAAGCATATTAGGTCCGTTACTGTTCCTAATTTATGCAAATGACATGTCATCAGCATGTGACTGCAACTTGTTCCTGTTCGCGGACGACTCAGCCCTGCTGGTCTCTGACAGGAGCAGATTGCAGGTTGAAAAAACCCTCAGCTCCGAGCTCGGCAGAATCTGCACCTGGCTCGCCGATAATAAATTATCATTACACCTGGGTAAAACAGAGTCCATTCTCTTCGGTTCGAAACATAATCTCAGCAAATCCGACGACTTCTCAGTTGCAGTGGGTGACATTATTGTCACAAGTAAGAAGGAAATTACATACCTAGGATCTATTCTTGAGGCAAACCTCTCCTGTGACAAAATGGCATCCAATGTAATAAAAAAAGTCAATCAAAGAACTAGATTCCTATACCGGATCTCCTCTCTGGTAAACAAAAACACCCTGAAAACTCTGGCAGGAGCACTCATTCAAGGGTACTATGACTATGCTTGCACGTCATGGTACCATAGCACCTCCAAGGCGCTAAAAACAAAACTTCAAACATCGCAAAATAAACTGGTCAGACTACTGCTTGACCTTTCATCTAGAACCCACCTCACCTCTGCCCACTTTGACAACCTAGGATGGCTTAGAGTAGACGACAGAGTACAGCTACTTGCAATGGGCCTGGTCTACAAGATCCACTACACCTCTATGGTACCCATGTACATGTCAAAATTCTTCCCAAAGGTCAAGGAATACCATGATCATAACACCAGAGGGAGCTCCACAAATCATGTAAAACCCAGATTTGGCACAAAAAAAGGGGAATACACGTTTCGCAATTATGCCACATCAAGGTGGAACGCTCTTCCCACAACTGTAAAGGAAAGTAAAACTATACTTACCTTCAAAACCTCTCTTAAAGAGCACCTTCGGGGGAAAGCATTGCAAAACTGGCCCCGGTAATGGTACAAATCTCAACCTGTCGTACAATGGACAGCTTCCCCCCCCCATCTATGTATATACTCGCATTTTAGACTCTGTTACTAACTGTATATCTGTAGACTTGGTATGTCTTAAATGTCCGGTTAGGATGTATTAGAACGAAATCTAAAATGAAAATTGTAAATAATCCATCTGTATGTAAAAAACCACCTGTATGTAAATTGTAAATAAGCCATCTGTATGTCATATATGTCTTATATGTCTTAAATGATATGATGAATTGGAAATGGGGGACCCTGATGTAAACAAGACGAAAGTCTTTCTCTGGTCTGCATCCCCTTAACAATTGTATGTTTTGAGCTGTACTGTACTGTACCCAATATACAAGCTGTTAATAAACTTTTCAATCAATCAATCAATCAGTCACATGACTTCACGTCACCACCGCTAATCTAAAGGTGGCTAATGTTGGGCTATAAAGGAACTACAGCACGGTCACATGACTTCACGTCACAACCGCTAAGCTAAAGGTGGCTAATGTTGGGCTATAAAGGAACTACAGCACGGTCACATGACTACACGTCACCACGCTAAGCTAAAGGTGGCTAATGTTGGGCTATAAAGGAACTACAGCACGGTCACATGACTTCACGTCACCTCCACTTATTAACCCACCAGTGGGGTATTTACTGATGTATTTTATGTGGTAGAACAAAATGTTAAAATCTCTTCAGCTTGTGTTAACCACAGACCTGATTTCAGGCTAACAACCACAAATACATTCAGGAAACCATTGACCTCCAGACCAGGGGACAGGAAGTGTTAAAGGGCAGATAAATAACTATTTTCCTCTGACGGAGTCTTGGCGGAGGGTTCTGGTTCTGACCTGCTGTGTTGTGCGGAGGAAAGTGACGTAGGGTCGCAGCAGCTCCAGGTTTGAGTCTAACTTCCTGTTCAGACCCTGCAGCTCCTTCAGGACCAGATCCACACGAGCAGGGAGTTCAGGGCTCGGTGGGTCGCTGGAGCTGGTTCTGGTTCTGGTGCTGGTTCTGGTTCTGGTGCGGCCCCTCTTCAGCTGCTGGGTCAGTGTTTTGAGGGGGGATAGCGGGGAGCCACCGGGCTGCAGAGCGTTGATCTGATCCAGGATCTGCTTCATGTTTTCTGCATCCAAACCTGCAGACTGGAGACACGTAAAACACTATATGAACAGTTTAACCTGTGTGTGTGTGTGTGTGTGTGTGTGTGTGTGTGTGTGTGTGTGTGTGTGTGTGTGTGTGTGCGTGCGTGCGCGCGTGTGTGTGTGTGTGTGTGTGTGTGTGTGTGTGTGTGTGTGTGTGTGTGTGTGAACCTCAGCCTCTGTTTGCAGCCTCAGGTATGTGTTCAGAGTCTCTTCGGCCTCAAAGAGCTGCAGTCCGGCTTCAGAGCTTTCAGACAACACTCTGCTGCCCTGCTGCACCCAGAGGCAGACCTGCAACACACACACACACACACACACACACACACACACACACACACACACACACACACACACACACACACACACACACACACACACACACACACACACACAAACACACGAGTATGTACTGTGTACTATGACGACGAAGGAAAATAATTGACAAAATACAATAAAAAAGATCCCTCCAAGAAAATGCCTCACGACTCTAAAAAGGTGTAAGAAGTCCACAAGGAGACTATAGATGTCAAGGACACGACTCAACATAGATGTCAAAGCACAAGATGACTTCAAACCCCAAAATAAGCTACATCTATTGAAAGATATGATTGACATAAGATGCAGACAAAGACAAGAAGGAGACTCACCTTGTCTGCCAGCTCTTCACATGACGACAGCAGCCGGAGCCTCTGATTGGTCGGCAGATCTTGGTGGGCGGGGTCTTCTTCAGTCTCTTTTCCCAGCATGCCCTGCAGCTCTGCCTGCTGATTGGCTGATTCTGATTCTGACCCTGAATCCAACTCTGGTCCGGATCCAGACTCCAAGTCCTGGTCTTCCTCTGAACTGGATTCAGACTCTGAATCTGATCCGGATTCAGACTCCAGTTCTGATCCAGATCCCAGCTGTAGGTCTGGGTCTTCCTCTGAACTGGATTCAGTTTCTAAATCTGAGCCGGATCCCAGCTGCTGATCTGAAGTGGATCTGGATCTTATCTCTGAAGTGGATCTGGTCTGCAGGTCTCTGGTCTCCTCTGACCTGAATACAGTTTTAAGATCTGATCGAAAGTCAAGATTAAGATCAGATCTGGATCCGGACTCCAAGTCTTTGGTTTCCGTTGATCTGGATTCTGAATTCAGGTTTAATTTGAGTCCGGTCTGCAGGTCTCTGGTCTCTTCTGATCTGTCTTCAGGCTTCACATCTGATCTGGATCCCACAGTCTGGTCTGAAAGGGGTCCTGGCTGCAGGTCTCTGGTCTGATCTGGTTCAGACTCTGATTCTGACTCAGAGATGTTGGTTTTCTCTGATCTGGATCCGGGGACCACATCTTTAGACTCCTCTGATCCAGGTTCAGGCTTCACAGCTGATCTGGATCCTGGCTCCAGGTCTTTAGCATCCTCTGGTTTAGATTTTGAATTCAGGTCTTCACTGCTTGACTCTGACTCCAGGTCCTGGTCCAGGGTCTCTTTGACTGAGAGACTCCAGTCCTGATCCAGGGTCTCTTTGACTGAGAGACTCCGGTCCTGATCCAGGGTCTCTTTGACTGAGAGACTCCGGTCCTGATCCAGGGTCTCTTTGACTGAGAGACTCCGGTCCTGCAGTGAAAACAGAAGTGCATTTTCATTTATATAATTTTGACTTTTTTATGTTTTTATTTGTATTCCGTTTTTATGGTTTATTTAGTTTAACTTTCTAATCTGGTTTATAATCTCTCCAGGGACATGAGAGAGAGAGGACCAGGGACATGAGAGAGAGAGGACCAGGGACATGAGAGAGAGAGGACCAGGGACATGAGAGAGAGAGGACCATGGACATGAGAGAGAGAGGACCAGGGACATGAGAGAGAGGACCAGGGACAGGAGAGAGAGAGAGGACCAGGGACACGAGAGAGAGAGGACCAGGGACACGAGAGAGAGAGAGGACCAGGGACATTGAGAGAGAGGACCAGGGACACGAGGAGAGGACCTAGGGACATGAGAGAGAGAGGACCAGGGACATGAGAGAGAGAGGGACCAGGGACATGAGAGAGAGAGGACCAGGGACATGAGAGAGAGAGGACCAGGGACATGAGAGAGAGGACCAGGGACACGAGAGAGAGAGGACCAGGGACATGAGAGAGAGGACCAGGGACATGAGAGAGAGGACCAGGGACATGAGAGAGAGAGGACCAGGGACATGAGAGAGAGAGACCGGGACATGAGAGAGAGGACCAGGGACATGACGAGAGAGAGGAACAGGGACAGAAGAGAGAGAGGACCAGGGACATGAGAGAGAGAGAGGACCAGGGACATGAGAGAGAGGGACCAGGGACATGAGAGAGAGAGAGGACCAGGGACATGAGAGAGAGGACCAGGGACATGAGAGAGAGAGGACCAGGGACATGAGAGAGAGAGGACCAGGGACATGAGAGAGAGGACCAGGGACATGAGAGAGAGGGACCAGGGACATGAGAGAGAGAGGACCAGGGACATGAAAAGACTGAAGACCAGGGAGAGAGGACCAGGGACACGAGAGACAGAGGACCAGGGACACGAGAGAGAGAGGACCAGGGACATGAGAGAGAGAGGACCAGGGACATGAGAGAGAGAGGACCAGGGACACGAGAGAGAGGACCAGGGACATGAGAGAGAGGACCAGGGACATGAGAGAGAGAGGACCAGGGACACCAGAGAGAGAGGACCAGGGACATGAGAGAGAGAGGACCAGGGACATGAGAGAGAGAGAACCAGGGACATGAGAGACAGAGGACCAGGGACATGAGAGAGAGAGGACCAGGGACATGAGAGAGAGAGAACCAGGGACATGAGAGAGAGAGGACCAGGGACATGAGAGAGAGAGGACCAGGGACATGAGAGAGAGGACCAGGGACATGAGAGAGAGAGGACCAGGGACATGAGAGAGAGAGGACCAGGGACATGAGAGAGAGAGAACCAGGGACATGAGAGAGAGAGGACCAGGGACATGAGAGAGAGAGGACCAGGACATGAGAGAGAGGACCAGGGACAGAGAGACAGAGGACCAGGGACATGAGAGAGAGAGAACCAGGGACATGAGAGAGAGAGGACCAGGGACATGAGAGAGAGAGGACCAGGGACATGAGAGAGAGGACCAGGGACATGAGAGAGAGAGAGGACCAGGGACATGAGAGAGAGAGGACCAGGGACATGAGAGACAGAGGACCAGGGACATGAGAGAGAGGACCAGGGACATGAGAGAGAGAGAACCAGGGACATGAGAGACAGAGGACCAGGGACATGAGAGAGAGAGGACCAGGGACATGAGAGAGAGAGGACCAGGGACATGAGAGAGAGAGAGGACCAGGGACATGAGAGAGAGGACCAGGGACATGAGAGAGAGGACCAGGGACATGAGAGAGAGAGGACCAGGGACATGAGAGAGAGAGGACCAGGGACATGAGAGAGAGAGGACCAGGGACATGAGAGAGAGAGGACCAGGGACATGAGAGAGAGAGGACCCAGGGACATGAGAGAGAGAGAGGACCAGGGACAGTGAGAGAGAGAGAGAGGACCCGGACATGAGAGAGAGAGGACCAGGGACATGAGAGAGGGACCAGGGACATGAGAGAGAGAGGACCAGGGACATGAGAGAGAGAGGACCGGGACATGAGAGGAGAGAGAGGACCAGGGACATGAGAGAGAGGGACCAGGGACATGAGAGAGAGAGGACCAGGGACATGAGGAGAGCGAGGACCAGGGACATGAGAGAGAAGAGAGGACCAGGGACATGAGAGAGAGATGACCAGGGACATTGAGAGAGAGAGAGGACCAGGGACATGAGAGAGAGAGGACCAGGGACATGAGAGAGAGGACCAGGGACATGAGAGAGAGAGGACCAGGGACATGAGAGAGAGGACCAGGGACATGAGAGAGAGAGGACCAGGGACATGAGAGAGAGAGAGACCAGGGACATGAGAGAGAGGACCAGAGACATGAGGAGAGAGGACCAGGGACATGAGAGAGAGAGGACCAGGGACATGAGAATGAGAGAGAGGACCAGGGACATGAGAGAGAGAGGACCAGGGACAATGAGAGAGAGAGGACCAGGGACATGAGAGAGAGAGGACCAGGGACATGAGAGAGAGAGGACCAGGGACATGAGAGAGAGAGAGGACCAGGGACATGAGAGAGAGAGAGGACCAGGGACATGAGAGAGAGAGAGGACCGGGGACAGAGAGAGACAGGACATGAGAGAGAAGAGCAGACAGAGGAATGAGAGAGAGGACCAGGGACATGAGAGAGAGAGAGGACCAGGGACATGAGAGAGAGGACCAGGGACATGAGAGAGAGGACCAGGGACATGAGAGAGAGAGGACCAGGGACATGAGAGAGAGGACCAGGGACATGAGAGAGAGGACCAGGGACATGAGAGAGAGAGGACCAGGGACATGAGAGAGAGAGGACCAGGGACATGAGAGAGAGAGAGGACCAGGGACATGAGAGAGAGAGGACCAGGGACATGAGAGAGAGGGACCAGGGACATGAGAGAGAGAGGACCAGGGACATGAGAGAGAGGACAGGACATGAGAGAGAGAGGACCAGGGACATGAGAGAGAGAGGGACCAGGGACATGAGAGAGAGAGGACCAGGGACATGAGAGAGAGAGGACCAGGGACATGAGAGAGAGGGACCAGGGACATGAGAGAGAGAGGACAGGGACATGAGAGAGGAGGACCAGGGACATGAGAGAGAGAGGACCAGGGACATGAGAGAGAGAGAGGACCAGGGACATGAGAGAGAGACCAGGGACATGAGAGGAGAGGACCAGGGACATGAGAGAGAGAGGACCAGGGACATGAGAGAGAGAGAGGACCAGGGACATGAGAGAGAGAGAGGACCAGGGACATGAGAGAGAGAGAGGACCAGGGACATGAGAGAGAGAGGACCAGGGACATGAGAGAGAGAGGACCAGGGACATGAGAGAGAGAGAGGACCAGGGACATGAGAGAGAGAGGACCAGGGACATGAGAGAGAGAGGACCAGGACATGAGAGAGAGAGAGGACCAGGGACATAAGAGAGAGAGGACCAGGGACATGAGAGAGAGAGAGGACCAGGGACATGAGAGAGAGAGGACCAGGGACATGAGAGAGAGGACCAGGGACACGAGTGAGAGGACCAGGGACATGAGAGAGAGAGAGGACCAGGGACATGAGAGAGAGAGAGGACCAGGGACATGAGAGAGAGAGAGGACCAGGGACATGAGAGAGAGAGGACCAGGGACATGAGAGAGAGAGAGGACCAGGGACATGAGAGAGAGGACCAGGGACATGAGAGAGAGGACCAGGGACATGAGAGAGAGAGGACCAGGGACATGAGAACATGAGAGAGAGGACCAGGGACACAAGAGAGAGAGAGGACCAGGGACATGAGAGAGAGGACCAGGGACATGAGAGAGAGGACCAGGGACATGAGAGAGAGGACCAGGGACATGAGAGAGAGAGGACCAGGGACATGAGAGAGAGAGAGGACCAGGGACATGAGAGAGAGAGGACCAGGGACATGAGAGAGAGAGGACCAGGGACATGAGAGAGAGAGAGGACCAGGGACATGAGAGAGAGAGGACAGGGACACGAGAGAGAGAGGACCAGGGACATGAGAGAGAGGGACCAGGGACATGAGAGAGAGAGGACCAGGGACATGAGAGAGAGGACCAGGGACATGAGAGAGAGAGGACCAGGGACATGAGAGAGAGGAGACCAGGGACATGAGAGAGAGAGACCAGGGAGATGAGAGAGAGAGAGGACAGGGACATGAAGAGAGAGGACCAGGGACATGAAGAACTGAGAGAGGGTAGACGAGGACCAGGGGACATGAGAGAGAGGAGGACCAGGGACACAAGAGGAGAGAGAGGACCAGGGACATGAGAGAGAGGACCAGGGACATGAGAGAGAGAGGACCAGGGACATGAGAGAGAGAGGACCAGGGACATGAGAGGAGAGGACCAGGGACCATGAGAGAGAGAGGACAGGGACATGAGAGAAGAGAGGACAGGGACATGAGAGAGGAGAGAGGACCAGGGACATGAGAGAGAGGACCAGGGACATGAGAGAGAGAGGACCAGGGACATGAGAGAGGGAGAGAGAGGACCAGGGACATGAGAGAGAGAGGACCAGAGACATGAGAGAGAGAGACCAGGGACATGAGAGAGAGAGAGGACCAGGGACATGAGAGAGAGAGGACCAGGGACATGAGAGAGAGAGGACCAGGGACATGAGAGAGAGAGGACCAGGGACATGAGAGAGAGAGGACCAGGGACATGAGAGAGAGAGGACCAGGACATGAGAGAGAGAGAGGACCAGGGACATGAGAGAGAGAGGGACCAGGGACATGAGAGAGAGAGGACCAGGGACATGAGAGAGAGAGAGGACCAGGGACATGAGAGAGAGGAGGACCAGGGACATGAGAGAGAGAGACCAGGACCAGGACATAGAGAGAGAGAGAGACCAGGGACATGAGAGAGAGAGACCGAGGACATGAGAGAGAGAGACCAGGGACATGAGAGAGAGAGGACCAGGGACATGAGAGAGAGAGAGAGGACCAGGGACATGAGAGAGAGAGGACAAGGGACATGAGAGGAGAGGACCAGGGACATGAGAGAGGACCAGGGACATGAGAGAGAGAAGGAACCAGGGACATGAGAGAGAGAGGAGGACCAGGGACATGATGAGAGAGAGGACCAGGGACATGAGAGAGAGGACCAGGGACACGAGGAGAGGGACCAGGGACATGAGGAGAGAGAGGACCAGGGACATGAGAGAGAGAGAGGACAGGGACATGGAGTGAGAAGAGAGGACGAGGACATGAGAGAGAGAGGACCAGGGACATGGGAGAGAGGACCAGGGACATGAGAGAGAGAGGACCAGGGACATGAGAGAGAGAGGACCAGGGACAGAGAGAGAGGACCAGGGACATGAGAGAGAGGACCAGGGACATGAGAGAGAGAGGACCAGGGACATGAGAACATGAGAGAGAGGACCAGGGACATGAGAGAGAGAGGACCAGGGACACAAGAGAGAGAGAGGACCAGGGACATGAGAGAGAGGACCAGGGACATGAGAGAGAGAGGACCAGGGACATGAGAGAGAGAGAGGACCAGGGACATGAGAGAGAGGACCAGGGACAGAGAGAGAGAGGACCAGGGACATGAGAGAGAGGACCAGGGACATGAGAGAGAGAGGACCAGGGACATGAGAGAGAGGACCAGGGACATGAGAGAGAGGACCAGGGACATGAGAGAGAGGGACCAGGGACATGAGAGAGAGAGAGGACCAGGGACATGAGAGAGAGAGGACCAGGGACATGAGAGAGAGAGAGGACCAGGGACATGAGAGAGAGGACCAGGGACATGAGAGAGAGGACCAGGGACATGAGAGAGAGAAGACCAGGGACATGAGAACATGAGAGAGAGGACCAGGGACATGAGAGAGAGAGGACCAGGGACATGAGAACATGAGAGACAGAGGACCAGGGACATGAGAACATGAGAGAGAGGACCAGGGACACGAGAGAGAGAGAGGACCAGGGACATGAGAGAGAGAGAGGACCAGGGACATGAGAGAGAGAGAGGACCAGGGACATGAGAGAGAGAGAGGACCAGGGACATGAGAGAGAGAGAAGGATGTTCTCCTGATTAGTCTTGAGAGATAGAATCAGTCTCTTACTCGCTGTGCTCTGTGCAGCCTGAGCTCCTCCGTCCTCCTCCGTCTGTCCTGCAGTTCCTCCACCAGCCTCAGCACCGCCCCCCCACTGCTCCACGACACCTGGGGGGGGAGGGGGGGGGGGGGCAGCATTAATACAGAGATTCATAATCCTTTCATGAGCTTTCTTGCAGACATGGCCCCTCCAGCACATCACACACAGAACAGAACTATGTGTCTGTCTCCTAGCCCGTTAGGTCATGGTCACAGAAGAAATCATAATAATACAAATAAATACAATCAAATAAATAACTCTGGATGTGCTTTTGCCTCACCTCCTCCTCCTCCTCCTCCTCCTCCTCCTCCTCCTCCTGCAGTACTCCTCCTCTCCTCTGGAGGGCCTCAGCGCTCTGCAGCAGTTTGAGGTTCCTCATCAGAGCGCCGCTGCTGCTCAAAACCTGCAGAGAACTCCTCAGGAGCTCTGCAGCAAACACACATCACTCTCTATGTATACTCTGGATTAGGTTTTTATATTCTATGTTTGTTCTAATGTAACTCTACCCCACAGATCTCTACGGACCCCCCAGGGGAACGTGTTCCTCAGCATGTTTACAGGACATTGAGTTTCAAATATAAATAAACACAAACAGATACCCATCACCCGGAGAGAGACGTGTCTCCATAGAGGCTCTGGAATATATCATATTGACTACAAATCATTGTTAGTCATTCTTAATTATTGTTAGTCATTGATTCACAAAAATAAACTTATTTTTCTATAATATATTTCCGTCTGCACGTCCTGCAGCAGGTCTTAATTTAGGATCATATCCCAGCATGCATTGGGGCAGAGGAGGCCAGTAAGTGATGCCTTCAAGTTATTTAGAGCAACCTAAAGTTAGTGAAAACGTGTGTGTGTGTGTGTGTGTGTGTGTGTGTGTGTGTGTGTGTGTGTGTGTGTGTGTGTGTGTGTGTGTGTGTGTGTGGTAATAAGAGCTCACTGGTCCTGAGTGATTCCTCCGGGCTCAGCAACTCGGCTCGGTCCAAACCGTCTGAGAACTAAAGAGACAAAAGGACATCTGAGGACACGAAAACAGAAAACACCACCGAGGGGGGGGGGGGGGGGGTAAAAGTAGACGTAGAAACACCACGAAGAGACTCAAAGTGTTTAGACAGACTTCTGGTCCTTCCATCACATGTTTGTGGAGGGGTTAACCTTCCTTGGATATACAGTATATACTAGAGGTGGGGGAAATAATAAGCATAGTATCGCAATACTTTGCGTGGCGATATTGTGACGCCAAGTATCGATATTTCATTATATAAACTATTGATACAGCAAATCCAAATGATCTTGGCGAAGCTACGATCAAATTCTGAGCGAGCTGAGAAAATAACTCAATCAATCAATAACCTACTTCCTGTGCAAAGAGCTGCGTCCAATCAGCGCTGTGGAGAGCAAAGGCTTTGGTCACATGTCAAACACACTGGAACCCAATATATCATGCTATCAGATATATCAATGCTAACACTTTATATTAAGGTACACATGTTCACCATCAACTAGTTGTTCATTAACATGCATATTAGCAGTTTATTGGTTCTTTAGTAGTCATTATAAAACACTTATTAATGCCTTATTCTACATGACCATATTCTACAAGTTATAATCCATTAGTTGAGAGTTTTTCCTCAATAACCCTCTGATTAGTGCTGATTGATTGTACGTAACGAAGTTGTTGTCCATGAGTTTTGGTCTCAATATGCTCAATATGGGCCTGATAAGGCATTCTCTCATAATAACACTTAACAAATATGATCTACTCTTAAGTAACAAGACATTAAACTAAGTGTTAATTGTGTCTAAATAACTCAAAATGAGGTGTTTATATCTCAGAACATGTTCCCTATTTTAAAGTGAAGTCTTGTTCATAACCAATAAGCTAGTTAGACTCTAATGCATGTTGTTATTTATCTTCTTTACTTGTTTGTAAAGCGCTATGAGCACCACGAAGCGCTATATAAATAACATGTATTATTATTATTATTATTATGTTAATGAACAACTAGTTGATGGTGAATAAGTGTACCTTAATATAAAGTGTTACCATATCAATATATTGCAGTATATCGCAATATATCAGCAATATATCGCAGCATACCTGCAATATATCGTAGTATATCGCAGTACATTGCAGTATATCGCAGT
The DNA here is from genome assembly GCF_902827165.1 of Trematomus bernacchii. Taxonomy (NCBI): domain Eukaryota; kingdom Metazoa; phylum Chordata; class Actinopteri; order Perciformes; family Nototheniidae; genus Trematomus; species Trematomus bernacchii. Next base: position 439,496 of record NW_022987702.1, read on the forward strand.
ATATCGCAGTACATTGCAGTATATCGCAGTACATCGCAGTATATTGCAGTATATCGCAGTACATCGCAGTATATTGCAGTACATTGCAGTATATCATAGTATATCGCAGTACATCGCAGTATATCGCAGTATATCGCAGTACATTGCAGTATATCGCAGTATATCGCAGTACATTGCAGTATATTGCAGTATATCGCAGTACATTGCAGTATATCGCAGTATATCGCAGTATATTGCAGTATATCGCAGTACATTGCAGTATATCGCAGTACATCGCAGTATATCGCAGTACATCGCAGTATATTGCAGTACATTGCAGTATATCAT